>NC_090924.1:806345589-806648619 GCF_040938575.1 Ambystoma mexicanum | reverse complement strand
AGGAGAGGCGATTTGATTGTTAACTCAAGTCTCAAAAACGTTACCCTAAATACAATTCATTCACAATAGACGGAAACACTATCGCCATCTCAAAAGATGTCAAAAACTTGGGCGTATATCTTGACTCGTCCTTAACCTTAAACAGACAAGTCAACACAACTGTCTCCTCAGCATCCTACAAGGCTAAACTAATTAATGCATGTAGACCATACCTGTCACCTGACAGCTGCCTAACCTTAGCCAGAGCCCTCATCCTGTCAAAACTGGACTTATGTAATGTGCTACTGGCTGAAACCTCAACTGCTAGCATCAAAAAACTTAAAGTTGCACAAAATAATGCCCTCAGAGCGGCCTTAAACATTCCCAGAAGAGAGCATATCTCTGAAATAATACGCAAAGCATGATGGCTGCCAGTCCTGGACAGAATTAGATTTAAAATGCTCACAATCACCCACAAATGCCTAACCAACACAGCACCTACGTATCTCACAAACCTGACCACCCGGACACAATCCACAAAGCACACACGCGCCACACTAGCTCACCTTCTCACTGTGCCCAAATTCAAAAGAACTAAAGTCGGGGGCTGCAGCTTCCCGGCTGTAGCTGCAAAAACCTGCAAACACTCTCAAACACTCTCCCCCTTGCCATTAGATCTGACCCATCCCACTCCTCATTCCGCAGAAAACTCGAATCATGGCTCCTCACAATGAGCCAGTAGCTTTCCCACCTGTGCTGACGGCACTGTACACCTTATCTGATGAATTGTCCCTTTGAACTAACTATTGAGAACGTCCCTCTACACACTGTAAATTATATATAACCTGTACATAGTGTAAACTTTGTAAAGATACACTTGTACATTGTATGACTGTATCATATGTTGCCTGTGGTAACCTGTAATGTTTTTTACCTTGTATTTCCAGCGCCCAGATACCTACGGGTTAGGCACACTTTATAAATGCCAAATAAATAAATAAATAAACAACTTTGCAGGTCGCTTTGGAGGCAAGACTCTTTCCCATGCACTCTAACTTTATAAACCCCAGGTCATGCCGGAAGGCACCTTTGGGGCTCAGCTTTAGACCTAGTGTAAGTAGACCATAATGCAAAGAAGAACAAACACGATTCTAAAATGGTTACTTGGGTTTACCATAGAGTGCTCCTTCTGCTCTGGTCAGACTTGAACTTGGCAATCAAGGAATTATATATTCTATTAGACTAAAACCTCTCCTCTTTGGTCCAAGGCTCTGGAACACCCCTCAAATTATTATTTACCTTGGGTAAATATGTAAAGTTGTAGGGTCACCAGGTGCCACGAGCATACCATACTACCAACATGTTAGAGAAATGCTTACTGTTATTGGTCTATTAAGTCTGAAGGATGACCCTTGTAAATATGGAAACTCATATAAATTGGTGCTGGCCCCAGCATTTAACCACTGGGTTTTAAAAATACCAGATTGCAATTTGTCATAGTCAAGGTTATCTTCAATGTACTTGTCCAAACACTTGTTGGGTTTTGAAAATGATATTGATTTCCCAGTAAAAACGACCAGAACATGTTGTGTAGGGAACTACGACTTAATAAACCAGTTAGAAGATACCATTAAGGTGCAGGGTAGATCGAGCATCACCAATAATACATCCTTAAAGAAGTTGGTTGAGACTCGTGCTCTATTGTAGCAGGTGCTGGAGGGACTTGATACAGTTAGACACTTTGAACACATAAAGCATATACATGGGGATGGGGGCAAACATAGTGGAGCATTAGCGTGGATGACCATCAGAACTCAGAATAGGAAAACTGTCACTAATATCTAGACTGCCAACAGTGTTTCTACATGTAACCCTGTGTGTTTTAACATTGCATTCAGACAGGTCTTTTCAAGACTATAGGAAGCAGTCTAGTATGGGTGTCAATAAGATTCTCGAGTTCTTACATGAGATTGAGTTGGTCCGACTCCGAGAATTTGAGGAGCTGACAGGGAGTGACGTGACCTGCCAATTATCCATCAAGATGTTCTGTTGGCCATACAGAGCTTAGCTAACAATGAATGCCCAGGGCGTGATGATATCCCCATAGAGCCTTATGGATTGTTCTCTGACTTATTGTTGCACACTACGCTAAAGGTATTTGAGGAGGCTGCTACGAGTGGCAGCCCCCACCCCTTCAATGTGGGAGACACTCAAAGTTTTATTGATGACACCTGTGAAACCTGAATCTCGTATAGACCACTGTCATTCATTAATACAGATGGAAAGATATTCAGTAAAACTCCTGGCTGGTAGATTATCCTGCATTGTTGGTAATTTGATAAACAAAGACCAGGTTGGCATGATACCAGGAATGAACTCTGCTTTGAGCATATGGAGGCACTTCTTGTTGTTGGAATAGGTGAATAGTCATCCAGGCACCTGGACCATTGCTACTTAGATGCTGAGAAGGCCTTCAACTGGGAGTGTAAGCACGTTGCTCATCAGTGGTTCATGTGTGGCCCACATATGCTGCAGTTGTTGCAACTGTGGCCCACTGGCAAAGGTAGAACTCACCATTTTATCTCTTCTTCAATCAATTTGAAAGATGCACTAGACAATGGTTTCATGGTTGCTGCTGCTGCTATTTTGACTTGTTATGGAACAACTGGCATGCAAACTGTGGTTATCCTTTGTAGATAGGGGCTTTTCTGTCAAGGGAAATCGGTAGATGGTGTTGTATGCAGACAACCTACCGTTATATGTAGAGGAAACCCTGTGTGACTGTACCTACTGTGCTGGAGGCTTTTAAACAATTGGATAAGCTAGCATGTCTTAAAAATAATTGTCAGAAGTCAATATTGCACCCCCTTACCTGGCTGCGCTTGTGCTAGTCTTGACAGAGTTTCTTCACAGTTATGAGTGGAATCGTTTCGATACCTGGGACGTATCAGTCCACTACTTGCAGGCTTGGACAGGTCTGTTGAATTTCGATCTGAGCTTCCACTGTCATTCATGGGAAAAAAAGCAGTATCAAAAGTGTTAATGCTTCCTAGGTAATTATATCAATCATGCCCATCTCTACTCCTGGTGTGCTGCATACTTCTCTGGGCAGGTTGTTCTTGCATTGACTTTGGCAATGGGCACCCTGTGTGTCACCTTGTTCATGTTGAAGCTTCCCTATGGGTTTGGTGGGCTCTGTGCAACTTTTTCAATTACTGCAGGGCTGCACAACTTCAGCATAAAGTCTCAGGGATGGACAGCAGCACTTTGGATATTGCTGGGAAGATGATACAAAACATGGTGTTATCGTGGTTCACTACTTAGTTCAATGTGTGACGCCTACTTTCCCCACCCCAGTCGGCACTTTGCATGAAATGTTGGCCTCGGATGTCAGAGGTTGCAATTCTTTGGCCAGGTTGTGCCATTGCCTGGTAACTGCATATTTAGAGGTTCTTTGTCTGAATCTGGTAGCAGCCTCTGTGCAAAAAAGGGGGTCCGGGGGCGCAGGTGGAATCTGTACGTAGCCTCTATATGGATGTGCAGTTGAACCGTTTTGGAATTCGGCTCACAATTGGAACTGAATCAGTGGAAATTGTTAAAGCATGCCTCCCCATTGTCCGTAAGGCGGGGTCACGATTTCTAGAACATTCAGTGGTTATAGCTGCAAAGGGGATGTGGCGTGGTAGCAAAAGATTTCCAGTCTCATATCATGCACTCCCTCTGAATCCAGGAATGACACATTTGAAAAATAGCTACCTTTGCTGTACGGATTTAGGTATTGCTCTAAAAGACACTGAGTGGACACATATATATGTGCCATCACACTAGAGAAGGGTGAATTAATGTTGAGTATTTCCAACGGCCCTACTTGTCTCCAGTACTAGTGCATAGATGTGCCTCTGCTGACTGCTCTAGATGACACCATGCTGATGCAAGGCAGCCTGTTTGCATATGGTGTGGGAGCTCCACTGCATAGGTAAGTGGATTCACAGTGCAGCTGTGCGGATATTAAACATGTGTGAAAACAGGTAGGAGACTATCCATGGCTGGCAATGAACTCTGCAGAGCAAGAAATAGGCGTTGAACCCATTTACTTGACCTGGCATGAATGGCTTTGCTCAGTCGCTTCTTCTTCTGACCCCATGAACCTGTGATGCCCTGCACATTGGCGACATATAATAGTCTCGCACATTGCTGATGCTCTGCTATTATTAAATGTCCATGTATTTTGCTTTTTCCTTACATATGTCCATATGCCGATTATCCTTCTGTGTTGCAGCACATGCATCTATACGATTGATATACACAATTGTATCTTGGAACTATGTTTTATAGTAAGCTTTTATAACTGTTACACGCCACCACTGATGGTCACCGTCTGGTATTGCTGATCTAGGTTTGATATATGAAATACAGTGTCTTATTTATGCCATTTTTTGGAGTTGTAGCGAATAGTCAATGAACAAGTTTGAAAAAAGCAATAGCATTGTTTAAGAGAAAGAGCCTGAAGAAAATGTGTAAATAATGATACAGGCAAGTTGTTCAATAATAAGCTTGATTGTGCAATAAAACCTTTTGAAATACAAATAATAGCTTGATTGTCGGGGTTTCCATTGAGGGCCTCACAATAAGTCTAAAACAGGATACACAAAGGGTCAATCAGTCTTCCTTAATGATGATCGTGTAGGCAATTGATGTTTTTTTTCCCACTGGATAGCCACTACCTTTAAGTTGTCAGATTCGTGTGTTTTCAGGCACATTTCTCTTACATGTTTGATTGACCTGAAGAAACGCAAGGTTCACTTTAATCTTCCAAAATTGACAAGTGCCACTCCTCCCCACTTTTCCTTTAAACCTATGCAGATCGTGAAAGTTATATTACAGCAGCATTTCAAATTCCCTTCCTGGCTATTCATTAAATACATCTAATCTCTCATATCCTTCTAAAGAACCAGAGATTTTTTTTTTGTAGTATGGCGTTTTTATACACTTTTCTAAAGCATATATCAGCAATCACAGAGTGAAAAGGGCTTCCTGTAGGATTAAATCCCCTTTGCTAAGCCTGGCCTGTTTTAAGAAATAATACTCTAACCCCTCCATCCAGATTTTTTGCACATTCTGCTTCACCTGCTATGTACCTTTTGTGTTTTACAGGTGTGCATATTGTATAGGTCCAGACGTTAAAACAGAGCTATTTGCCAACTTGTTTACCACATAATTATTTTGTCATCTAAGCATGGCCTTTAAATTGCTTGTTGAGATGGAAAATAGTGGCAATTACACAAGGTTTGCCAACATTTGTTAGGTACAACATGTTTTTTTTTTTCTTCACATGCCAGCGGTACCCACATGAAAGAAGCATTGGCAAAGCCAATAGGGCGGCATTGTAAAGGTACAGATTTGTGTCCCATAGGAGGGGAACAGACTTAACCAAGGAAATCTTACCTCATTCGTTTTCAAAGACAGGCCTACTGGCTTTTCCAATGTTTGACATGCCCACAGTTGTGCAGGGACCCGCTCTTACCCACAGGACCAGACATACTATTTTACTCGTTTTAATAAAAAAGTAAACTAAGAAATCGTCCAGAACTTTAGAAATTGTATTTTGTCCATGTTTCTGCATGGGGACACATTCTTAAATTAAGAAATGAATATTTTTAACACTTTAAAATGTTATTTAGGGTCTTATAAATAAATGGGCCCCTCACTGACCTGTAGGCGTTGCTTTCTTATTTTGTTACCAATGTTCTCTCATTTACTATTGGTAGGAAAAGTATATTCCTAAATGCGCTTTCTGGAACCTCACAAAGCAAAGGGAGAGTCAAGATGTATTTCCATGCATCAGTGCAGAAATGGCCAGAGAAACTGGCATAGTATACCAGTCTCAAAAATGAAGCCTCATAAAAGATAATCCCCAGGGTGTTATAAGGTTATACACAATGAGGCTCAAATGGCAGGAAAATGTAGGAAACTTTTGGAGGTAAGTGTGGCCCTCCTTCCATTGGGATTTGAAACTCACTAAAGATCTTACTAAAGAAGGGCCAAAAAGCACGACAGTGATGGGAAAATTCAATTACGCAAAATGGGCAGACCTCCAGGGAAATGAACAGGCTTTCTATGGCCATCGACAACAAGAAAAAGGGCTCTGCATTTGGAAAGGAAATATACCACCATTTAACGGTAAACTTCAATACAGTGGCCCAAAATATGTACAGAAATGTAAAGACTCAAAATGAATACCTTTCAAATTTAAGATCTAGGGATACACATCTCCATACCCATCCAACGCAGGCTGCCACTAAAGTAGATTAGAAATCAGGCGTTGACCGGTCCACCCGTTTGATGCTTTGTTCATGGAATATACACTTTTCCCATTTGTTTACAGAAGGAAACTATGAATTACAAAAATACGACATAATATGCCTCCAGGAAACGTGGATGCGAACGACCCTGCTGTGTGACGGCTACATAGCCCATCTAAATCCTGCACTTTTAGGCCAAGCCGGCCATCCTTCTTTGCGGTTGCTGACTCTATTTGAATCTGCAGATAACCTCAAATTGCAGGAACTTTTGAATCCAAACCCGTTCACCCCGATTATGATCATGGACACAATGGTGAGCAATAAGACGAGGCAAAATCTATTGGCAATCTCCGATCCATACTGACATTCAGCAGGAATCAATGATACCTTGTTTATTGAAACCTTACTGTCTGCCATAGATGAATTACATGCCCGCTACAAAGATTTAGATATTCTACTGTGCAGCGACTTGGATATCCGCCTCTTTGAGAGAAACAGCACTCTTTTGTCACACCACTTGCTCTCAAAGAAAGCTCTTCTGTGGATGAAAGAACTTCAAGCACGGTCAATTTTACTCTTAAATGAGCAACTTCCTGAGGACACTACGCCGGTCCCTACTTGGCAAAAAGGAAATTCACTAGCCTACCTGGAGTACATCTTTGACTCTCTGGGAACGATTCCAGCGTTAGCAGCTCTGAAGGTTACCCATATGGTAAACAGTGACCACTGTCTGTTAGCCTGGACCTGGAAAGTCAACCAGGAAGGTGTATCGTTGGTCATCTTTCCAACATTATATCTAACTAATGGGAAAAATAGGCTGAGAATACGACCTTCTGTTGTATCTCTGATGGTGGCAAACTATACATTAAGGGCCACCCTTAGTTCCCAGATGCAGGAATACAACTGGGCGCTGGAGCCGTATAGAATCTCAGAAGTGAAAACACCTAAAATTGTCTCCAAGAACGATGCTGCTTGTAATAATGAACTGGTTGCAAAGAGGAAAATCTATCCAGCAGATTTAAGAAAACTTAAAGCTTTCCCCTTAAATGAGCAGATCTTGCTAATCAAAAAAAGGAAGCAAAAAATATTTAAAAAATGGCAGCTTAACTCCAGAGTGCAACGCATCCAATGAGATGCTCAAACCATGATCAGGATCGTGGCCAAACAAAATACATGTGATCTATGGGTCTTACTAAATGGTCAATCCAAAAAATCCAATGTATTTGACATCAGCAGTCCCAGAAGAGGCATGGATTGCTAATTTCTCTGCCCTTTATGCCAAAGGTACCATCAAGGTTGAGAGGACTGATGACACTCAACAAAGGAAATGGAAAATAGATTGGGACAGAGATGATATCTTGGCATTAATAGAAAAAAAATTAAAACCTCACGAGCAGCTGGCCCAGCTGGCTTAACCAACAATATATTGCAAGCTAATCTGGAAGCACGGGCAGACTTTTGTACACCATTGTTTACAACTACAATTAAAAACAATCAAGTACCACAGATGTGGAAAAGTGCTATATTGGTCCCAATCTTTAAGTAGCGGGATATATCTATGCAGGCAAACTATCGCCCAAATGCATTAATGGACCCATTGGGGAAGTTGTGTGCCTCCATCCTTCTTCGTCGTCTAACTATCTGGGCCAAATTACATAATACGATGGATCGAAGAAAGACTGGTTTTGTCAAGGGAGTTGGCACCAACGTAAACCTCCTGCTCCTCAATCTCTTAAAACTGGAAGCAATTAGATCTAAAACCAAAACATACATGGCTTTTATCGATCTCAAACAGGCTTTTGACAGTGTGGATCGAAGAAAATTGTGGAAAAAAGTATTGGCATGGATTTGTCCCCCTGATTTAGTGGCTGCAATACGGTCTCTCTACTCACGTACTTCGCGCAGGTGGCATCTTGAAGAAAATTGAAACCTGGACTGGCCTTAAACAAGGAGGCCCTCTGGTGCCAATATTATCCAATTTCTAAATATCAGACTTGGCTGAAAACCAAAAAGAAGTGAGCGCTCATCCACTGATCCTGAATGCAGTAGCTGTACCCTGGATGATCTACAAAGACAATTTGGTTCTTTTAGATAAGACACAGATACAGCTGCAAAAAAGATACAAATCTCTTGAGGCCTATATCTTGGAAAATGGTCGAAAGATAAATGTTATGAAAACCCAAATCATATCCTTCTGTGATCAACATGGAAGCAAAAAAGGGAAGTTTTGCTTATTCCTAGGCTCGACTAAATTACAGTAGGTAAATACTACTAAGTACCTAGGAGTTTGGATTAACTCAAGTGTTAATTAACATGATTGGGATGTCGCTCTAAGAACTAATGTGCAGAGTCTGGTGTGTCAAGCACTTATACTTCATAAAAACTATGGGAAGTGCTCCATGCTCCCACTAGTCACCTTTAACCACCAGAAAGTAGCACTGATTCTCACATGTGGAGTGGAAACAGCTCTTAATCTAACCTGGCTAACCTGGGACCTTTTGGAAGCATCCTTTTGAAGGAAAGTGTTCTTGCTACCTCAATCATTCCCTGTAGTCCGAATAAGATATGAGCTGGCTAGCCACTCACTGCATTCGATGGTCATGTAGCAATCTCTGGATTTATAGTGTAAACCAATTCTACATGAGAATCTATCGCCGGTGGATATCTTGAGATGAATTCCACAAGCACAGCAAAATGGACTACTCAATGGCTGGAAAAATAAATGCAGAGAGTGGATTGTTTCTCTCGGATGCTCATTGGAAACCTTGAAGATCAATCCAATCCTGATTAGGAAAGAAATCCAGTGGATGGACTGGATAGAATCACAGGAGGTGAAATTGCGGTACAAACTATCTATCAACTGCTTGGCAGAGAGTCGTTCAATGAACCAACTCCCACTATTCTTGAGGAACTGTCCTTGCCCGAAGTTCATCGATCTCTTTCTGCGACAGAGGCTTAACTTCCTTCCAACGGGGCAAGTCCTAGTGCATCGAAAACAACTGAAAGGACAACCAGTGACATGCCGCTTTTGTGAGGACTTGGGCCATCTAGAAACTTTGAGACAACTCCTGATTGAATGTAGGGTGTTGTCCAACCTAAGAGACAAATATCGGATACACTGCTATCTGACTCACCATCACTTAAACGGGAGGAACAATGGAATTCCATTCTGTTTGGTGAACAAAAGAATTTAATTTTCACAGTATTATTAAAGGAAATACTCAGCCTATCAAAAAATTACTAAACTGTGTTTGTGCACCAGCCCGCCACTTCTGCTCTGGCAAACTTTTTCAGTGGGGAACTGAATGCAATGGCTATTGATGTTTTTATTGGACAGTGTGTGAACTAATTAATGAGCAAGGTTATCAGAGAGAAACAATTTTAACCATGTTTTAATTTTTTTTTTATTTGGTCTGACTTTTTCTCTTTTTCTTGTTGGATTTGTAATGATAAAAATAAAATAAAATGTGAAAGGCTTGTAATAAACCAATGCACTAAAACAACATTTTTAAAAATGTAGGAAACTAATAGTTCTGTTTCCTCTGCAAGTGTTTATCTCATCAGTGGAACCTGAACACATTTTGCTTACCTTGTGTGATGGCACGGTCGAGTGTACGTGCCTATGTGTTGTGCCACAATAACATTATCAGACTCATTACATGTACTTTTATTTCAGCAAATGCAGCCAAAGTAAAAACAAATGCAGCTGAAAAGAAATAAAAACGCAGCTAGAATTGCTTCCCCATGAAAGGCCTCACAACCTATGGACAGCCATGTAAGATCAGGTCATGCCACAAAAGCTATAACAGAGGCCTCACAATTGTGTTTTTATGGAGCAAATGTACCTGAAATCATTAAAAGTACAGGCTGTAATGCACACTAAACACATGTCTCAGAATATGAGAACTAGACCACTTAGATCACGATGCACCCCAAAAATAACAGCCTCATGTTTTTAAATCAGTGGTTGACTCTCTGTAGTCACAGAACTGAACAGCAACTGGATGCATTGTAGAGCTTCTCTTTAAGTAAGCCGTATATACTTTTTAAAATTGTGTTACAAGTGAAAAATACGTTTTTCACAAATACAAAATCAGTAAAACATGCCCATAATCATAAAACATCTATAAAAAGGAAAAGTACGTCCATTATTCCAATATACATAAATATATACGTAAATATTTCTAAAACAAGAAAAAAGATAAACTAAAAAACAAAAAAACAACATGTCCTTAATAAAAAAGAAAAAACAAGATTAAACACAAAATGAAATGAAACAAGGACTCCCCATATTATTAGTATTTACAATGAGCATTATCAATGAATCCAGACCCTTGCAGGACCCTTATTACATTTAATGTCAAAAAAGAGTTATGGCCTGCTATCAGCCTGCCCCAGAACATATCAGAGATCATACCCCGTCTGTCACTATAAACTACCCAAAGTACTTAATTCTTACATCCACAGTTCCCCCACATTCCATCAATATGTGTTTTATGGACTGTCTGCGCAAATCCTCACATCCAGGACACAACGATGCAGCTTCCCCGCCTCGCCCCCATCTATTCAACACCTCCCCAGTGTGAACCAGATTTAAGCAAAGTCTTCGAAAGTATTGATTTACACTTTGATCTGGAAACTTTGGCAGATATTTCGGGACAAAGCCGATTTGCTTATGATACGGTGACAGTGAGGCATGTGCTTTATCGTATGGATCCAGTCCATACGCATTAGGGCCTGCTTGACTTTCATGGGATTGCTCATGAATGTGTCTACGTCGCTTTCACAGTTTGTCACTACACTGAATACCAGGTTCTGTAAATTGGTCAAAACCACAGAACATGATTTCCCCAGATTTTCCCGTAAATCCCCATATAAGGAGTTAACGTGAGGAAACATGATATTGCGATATAGTGAAATCAGCTTCCACTCTACCTGTACTTTAAGTGATCTTACGCCTAGCTCGTATCTAAGGCTAGCCACGGATAGACTTTGGGGAAGATCTAAAACGTCCTTCCAAATTCCTCCCTCAATTCTTTGCCAATCCAGATTCCAGGCTGTGGGTTTAGCGTCTATCCTGTAGATTATTTTTGTGATCACTTTAGCTGTGTAAAACTTTATCAAGTGCATGATGGAAAACGTATAATATTTCCCCAATATTTTTTTTCATTTGGGCCGTTAATTGTGCAGCTTTTCCCACAAAGTCTTGTTTTATTTGCCCCAACCTAGGGAAAGCATACACTGTAAAACCAAGATAAACCACCTCCTCTACCCCTGGAATCTTTTGGTCGACACAAGCCAAGAGGAATTTGCACCCTTTCGTTCCACTATTTCTAAAGGCTACTATTTTAGACTTTGCTGGGTTGAAAGAAAGATCATTCGATTTTATGTATCGTTCTAATGCATTTAGCAGACACTGCAGACCTACTTCTGTGCTGTCCCTTCTATACTAACCCCTATTTACAGCCACCTTACCATTGAAGGCCTTTCACATTTCTCACTGTAGGCGACGTGTGATCTCTAGGCCTCAACAAAGGTATTGACATTGCCAGTGGAAACATGATGTGCATAAAGTGTAAACCTCTTGAAAACACAACAGCCTCATTTTGTGTTAAATGGAGGCATAACATCAAGGCATAATGCATGTATGCCTCCTTGAACACTATTCAAGTGACAAGATGGGGTGGGGCACAGACTGGTAGAAATATCTCTGCAGTGCATTCCTCCTCCGCTTTTTCGCTTCATTTTGTTTTATGCCTGCATGATCTTTTCATGAAGGCTTACCATTAATGGGTTCCAATCGAATCTGCATCGCTTTTGCACCCGCTCAAAACCTGCTGCATTGGAATCCATTTATAAACACTGCATGCAAAACTTCATTTACAGGAGGCATTTACTTTTTTGCAAGATTTTTAAAATCGCATGCATGGACCCTGCAGCATGTAAGTGCTAATGTTGATGATCAGCTGGATGCAATTAACATTCCTTAAAAAAAGGTTGAATGAGTTTGCACCAAAACTGACTCCCAGATTCATGTAAAGGCACATGCTAGTTTGAAGGGTCTTGAAAGCATCATACAACTTTGCAAACAGTGCATGATGGACCACCGTACAGCAACGCAAATAATGGCAAAGACAAACATTGTAAATATTCCTACTGGGAGTAGAAGTGATGATTCATATGCATATGTAGTGTATCTCTTTTGCTCTTTTTTTGTCTCCCTCTCCTTTGGATGCTCTATCGCCCAGGTACACAGTACAAATACTAATGAACTAGTGGAGGCATAGTGTGGAGATGAGCCTGAGCGCTGTATCTTATGGTATTGAAGAGAGGAGCAGGTGTGCAATGGGAGCAGAAGAGCTGGAGAGCAGGAGAGTGGCAGGACAGGGTTGTACTGCCCTGGCATACCACAGGAACTGACTGTTCTGATTGTGATAAACTGTGCCCCCCCCCCCATTAGCCTGAGACCTTGTCCCACCTGTGTCTCTTCTGCCACTTCCTGTGCTGGTGCGGCAGACAGGTGGAAGAGTAGGGCTGGGTGCGCGAACAGGGTGGTAACTCTAAAAACCTTGTTTCATCCCCTTTTGTCACCCCCTGTGTCAGGGGATATTAAACACATGCCTGCTTGTTGATTGCCAAAGAAAAGGCAACAGTCATAACACGCAACCCCCATGACCCTCTTTGCTGCTTCTGATTTCCAACTATAAGGGGCAGGGACAGACTAGCTGCTGGTGTCTTCTATGGTGCCTTCTGTGTTCTATCCAGGGGCTATCTCATCCCGCCAACCGTTTAGTTTTTGAAGGGCTTCTTGGTCTATTAATCAATATCATCAGTTACTGACAGTTGATGATTTGATCTTGCAATGACTAAAAGGAAAGACACTTCACCTCTTCTTAAGGCTGTCCCCAAAAAGCCACTCAAATCTGGAACGTTGGTCTTTACTTTAAACAGGTAGTGGGTGAAATCAAAGGGAAAATCATAGTGGCACAGATTTCACTGTGTCGTTATGTGGACCACCATCCCCATTGCAGAAGTGGAGCATCCGAGTAACAGCCAAACCCAAAGTCGGATATTGGTCTTGTGGTGGGAGTCATTAAGTTTGACGTGTCGAGGTAGCTGCTGCCCGACAACGGATATCCAGTGCCCCCTCCCTCAGCCACAGTGTGCTTTATGATGTTAGAATGGCAGCGAAGTGGGGGATAAAAAGAGCTTGCAAAGCGTGAAATAGTGACCATACAGGAATGGGAGGGCTTATCCAAACACATGTTATATGCGCGTCTACGCTTCCGGGTTAGGGATACGTTTGATGGCTTTCTTTTGCACGGTTCTGACTACGGTCAGCTGTGGCTCGTCATTTCTTTCCCATCCGGCGTCCCTCCAACCCCTCTCTTTACGGTTGATGGCAATGCCACTTCTCTGCTGCACGCATCACAGGGGGAAGCCCCGCAGCCTCCCCCTACTCATTATGAATGGCACATCATTAGAGAGCTGAGCAGATTGTGAACCTGCACAGCTATTGATAGTTCGACTTCGGGATTGTTTGTGGTGTGGCAGTGATAGGGAGTCCTTGTAAGAGGGGATTGGCTTGTGTGGCATTATCCTTCTCCTGCATAATCTGAAATCCTGTAGGGCAATGGAAATCTGTGCCTTACAGCTCAGCAGCACCTTGTAGTTCTTAGGTGGCCTTAGTTTGTCTGCTTTGAGGTCCTACATACACCCCCATATGAAATGGCTTAAGTTTTAGTGGTAGGTGGAGTCCTTTGTCTGATCATTAAGGCACTCAGTGTTTATGCCGGCCGCTTCATTTTTAGACATACGAAAGTGCTTTGGTTATCTGCTTAGTGTATAATACCCTCTCTTTTAGTGCTGTCGTTATAAAATAATATAATAAATGCTATAGGGGCTGCACTTATACCTGAACTTGCTTGAAATGAGAGAGCACGAACTGTCATGTGGACGACTTAACATGCCCAGTGCAAGGCCTTCGTCAATAGACACTTGGTCCTATATATTAAGTGTGTAATTCGATTTGCGTGTGACAAATGATATGGGATTCTGGAGCATTTGGGCAGGGGCTGATATAGGGGAGGATCTGGAGGTGGACAGGTCTGATGTGAGGCATTGGAAAGTGAAGCTCACACAATAAGTGCCGGGGCACATTCAGCAAGCAGATTTAGGAGCCAGGTGCTAGTTAATTCCAGGCCAGGCGCTGCTGGTTTGCGAGATCTTACATTATAATCCTTGGGGACAAAGGTGCAGCGTGTGTAAATCAGAGCGGAATGTATCCCGAGAAAGGAATGATATGGGGGTATGCTGATGAATATATATGCATTGTGCGGATAGATGCGGTGCTGCACTTAATCTTCCTCTACTACAAAATTATCCATATCACATTTATGGAACTGGGATTACTGAGATTTTAAGATGTTTGCAAGCGTTATGCCATGAGGTTATGTGATGAAGGAGATACATGTGAGGGATGTCACCAAATGAAATGAGACAGACCATGTATATGCTACAGGTGAACCGGGTTGTTCACATGTCAGGAAATAGGTTACCATGTACAGAAAGAAAATTAGGGGTCTAGAACGCTACAATTTGAGCATACACATGTCATTAAAGGGTGAGTTAGCTTGAGGCAAGGTTGATAACATCATATTGTGGGTTGATGTAATGTCGCTCTCAATAGCCTGAAAATCAAAAATGTTGTATGATATGGAATGATATGGTATTGTTTATTTATATAGTGCCTATACACAGGCAATTGGTTCAAAGCGCTGAAAGAGGGTGGTAACACGGGGATAAAACAACATTCACTCAGAGCCCTTGAAATCTGAGATGACAGTAATCTGCACAGGCAAAGTAACTGCATAAAATGCATTTAACAGTGTGGGATATAGCAAATAGACCTGATGGCGATTCTGCAATTTGAACAGTACAAATTAGGGGTTAAGACAGGGGAGAAACAGACAGATGATCTTCAGGCATGGTGCACAGACAGATGATCTTCAGGCATGGTGCGTACGGATTGAGCAAGTGCACAGAGGGTCCCAGGGAGGGGAGGGTCAAGTGCACCTGGTCGGTTGAGACTGGGGTAAGTGGAGAGAGAGCCACACTCTTTCACAGTGAGTTGTGGGTGGGTGTAGGGCCCTGAGGTAAGTGCGAGAGAGGACTGGCAGGGTGCCAGGGACCAGTGAGACTCTGAGGTACACCAGGTGGCCAGTCAGCATGCTGTAAGGAATAGGAGGGAGAGAGGGAAATGACAGAGAAATAGGTTAGCAGGGTAGAGGGAGAGAGAAGGAAGAGGAGAACATTGTATATGTTATATGTGGTTTAGCTCTACTACGGTAAATATGTTTAGGGGTTCAGATAGAATGAAATTTAGGTATTTATGACAATTAAATGAAAATAAGATGTGATCTAGAACTTTTCAGAATTTAAGGGGGGGGCGCAACAGAGTTCTCTCTACAACGAGTACAGAAGGGAGTAAGTGGGTTATAGTTGACAAAACCATGTGAGGTCTAGAGGGGTGGTGAGCAGAGTTTCCTCTAATGTATTCCCTTTAAGCCGAGGGACACGGCAGGAGTGCCCATTGTCGCCACTTATCTTCGCATTAGCCCTGGAGCCTTTAGCAGCGACTGTATGCTCAGACGCTGACATTTGAGGTTTGACAATGGGAACCACAGAATACAAACTGGTGTTATACGCTGATGACATATTGGCATATCTGAGCTCACTTAACACCTCGATAGCTGTGTTTTTTTAGCTCATTAACTAAATGTGGTCAGCTATAGGGCTTAAAGATAAATGTTGTGAAAACGGTAGCGCTCCCACTGCAGAATACCTCACACCACTCACTTCGGAGCATAAAGAGACTAGGCCTGCAGATTCAGGAAGGAAAGATCAGGTATTTGGGGTTGATATTACTGCAGACCTAGTTAACCTGTACAGGGCTAACTTTCCCCCCGCTCTGGGATCCGATAAATAACGACCTCCTGAGATGGTCGTGGTTGAAGCTCTCCTCGGTAGCCTAGCTATCCCCCATAAAAATGAATATCATCCCACTGCACCTATTTCTGTTTCAGGCCCTCCCTGTTGTGATTCCAACGTCATTTCACACAGATATTACAAGGGCCTGTCTCTGCTTCCTGTGGGCAGGTCAAAATCCATGGATAGCATACTCTACCCTTATTTTACCCAGTGGGGAGGGCAGGGTGGGTGTTCTGGACATTTATGAATATTATTGTGCATTTCATCTCAGGGTCCTGGTGGATCATGTATGGAGAAACAGGGATTAACACTGGGTCACCCTAGAAAATCTTCTATTTGCCCCGGTGATGTTAGGGGAATGACTGTCGGTTGCTCAGCGACTCCTCCCAAGGAATATCTGCAAGCACCCAGTTCTCACAGTCGTGTGGCACCTTTGGAAAGGGTCTCTAGATATGGTTGGACTCACCTTGTGGCCCTCCCCACTTAGCTGCCTCGGGTTGCCCCCTACTGGGGACAGGATAGTGGACCCTGCCAGGTTTCAGACCTCTTACGAAGTGGGACTGGTTTGGGCTGGTCAGTTGTGGAAGGGGGGAGTTCCTTCTCTAAGACTGACCTTGAGATCTCAATGGCTTCATTCTCCATCGCCCCCTTCTTATACTTACAGCTAAAGGAAGTCATGATGGACGCATGCTGGGCTGAAGTCCTGATGCTCCACTTGACTCAGTTTGAGAAAATCCTCAACACACACACGCTGGATCTAAAGGGCTCATTTTGCAGGTTTATCTTGCTTTACTGCTGCTAGGACACTTGGGCTTACCCAGAACTCAGGCACAGTGGTCGATGGATCTGCAGCTCTCTGAAAACATGAAGGTATTGAGGTATATATATTAGGTGGTGTGGTCATCTTCAATGGCAGTTCAGTACAAGATGCATAATGGTAGGATATTATTCAGGTGGCACCTGAAACCAGTGGGGTTCTCGGAGATGTACCCCAATGTTAGTCCCCTATGGTGGAGAAATTGCAGACAAAATAGTATTTATTGGCACCTGTGGTTGGAGTGACCACTGGTGAACGTTTTCTCGAAGGAGGTATTGGGGTGGGTCAGGAGCATTGATGGCATTGATAGGACACTGGACCTGCTGTTGGTGCTGTTTGGGGTTGAGAGGAGCAGTGAAGACTGCTCAGTGCTGCCCCCACATACAAAGGAATTGGTGTTTGGCTGCACAGGTGTGTGTGAACCTCTATTGGAAGAGGCGCCAGCTGCCTACACACAAGGAGTGGCTTGGGAAGGCACATGAAATATATGATATGGAAGGTTTGACAGTAGTAGTACTGGAGACCCACACTTATGTGGATACAATTTGGCTTCCCTTCCTTGAATATTGTTGAGTTTACACTGCTCAAGCATGGGCAAGAGATGTCTTCTGCAGTATGGGTGATCATGGCCCTTGGGCACATTGGGATTGGGGAATAGTGACTAATAATGCTATCCGGTAACCATGAGGAGGGAGATCCTTGCCCTGTATTCCATTGTTTCTTTATCTGTTTGCTTTCTTGTCCAATTGCCCTGAGATTGTGTTTTTAATGTAACCCCTGGCCCTCTTGCTCAAACCACCTCATGGGGAGGAGGCGGAGGGCACTAGGAGGATGGAATAGGACTACTGTATCACAGGGACTGTGATAAAGGCACAGGGAGCATTGCTGTACTATTGAAGCTCAGTGAATTGCCTTCCGATACAAATGCTTTGTTGTGGCTCTCAGTTTAGCTAGCTGCTTAATTTAGGTAATGTGGTTAGTACCTCCTTAAGCATATTTGCTTAATGTTATGTTTAATTATACATGGTATGATAATGACGTACTGTACCCTTTTCTGATGCCGTCAATAAAAACATATTTTCAAAAATAAATGTGAAGGGCTTGGCTTTGTTCCATCTGATGTCTTTGTTACTTATAAAGCCATCTTATCTCCTATATTTACATGGGTTTTTAAAATAATGGCAAATAAAAACCAGTACCTGTAAGTTGGAGGAAGACCATTATTTCTCCCAATTTTTAAAAAGAGAACAAACTTAATCCGGCAACCTATAGGTTTATATATTTACTAGATAGTGTGTTTCAAATCTTTGACAAAGTCATCTGAGGAAGACTTCAAAATTGTGTAGATACAAAGGACATTTTGGCCATGATACATCAAGATTTAAGAGCAGAAATGGGTCTGGACTTCCAGAGCCTAAATCTATAAATACTGGCAGCCAATATTTATGAAAGGGAAGAACCTGCAGATGGCATGTAGTGACCCCGGACACAGCTTTTAATAGTATGGACCGGACCTGTCTGTTGACGGCACAGGCAGAGATGGGAGTGCCACATGACCTCCTCTGCATTTTAATAACTCTTCACACTCACAACAGTACGTTAGTTAGGTATATAATGATGGAAGTGTGACTAACACAATAACTGCGAAGGGGAGGTAAGAAAGAGTTGTGTCTTAGCCTCCCTTTTGTATAACCTATTCACTATTTCCCATTACTCAATACTATGCGGGACAAACGCTAACATCTGTAAGGATATTTGGTGTGTTACAGCACAGAGTACAGCACTACTGCACAGGTAGCATTTTTTTTATGCAGCACCACCACATGGGTGTGGTGCATTGCTATATGTGTTGCCAGAGTAACATGGACATATAAGTAAAGACAGGCTATTCAGTCAAAAACGATTTTTACATATAAGATGCAAATCTATTTTTACAGTTAAAAGCACACATGTGCACATTCAAAATGCACACTATTTTTCACCTGAAATGCCTATGTTGCAAGAGACACATTTGAAAATTAATAACTAACCTTATTAATAACTAACCTGACTAATAAAACTTCATTTAACATAACCCACCAATAAAAATGTGTCTCCACTGCAGAATTAGGCCTACTCTGAAAGTGAACTTTTAAACGCACATTCATTTTTTTTCTCTGCTGCTCTGTCCACATAACTACAGGAAGCAAAGAGCTCGAAGGAACACGAAATCAGTTTGTTACAATTGCCACAGTAGAAGTGAGCCATTGTGTAGTGAGGGAGGAGATGACATGATTGATTCTGATTGGAGCAGCGTCATAGCAAGTATCATGCTAGAGGCTGTGATTAGAACTTTGCTGGAGAAGCTTGAGGGGAGGGGGAGAACAATCGAGATCTTGCAGAGCTGGGAGAAGGATCTGTTTCCTGGCTGGGGCATTCCTGCTGCAAAAGCTGAGAGTTCCAGGCAATAACCCCGGTTTGAGAACGGCAGACGCTTGTTCTCACTGGGGTTGATATTCAAGGGAGCCAAATTCAGAAAGAGAATAGCCGGAGAAAACTCATGCTGAACAGATAAGGTAATTACAGAAGCGAGTGGGAGCTGTGCGAAAGTGTGCGAAACTGTTCAGTCAGTGTATTCGAGGGAGTCTCAGTCTCTTGTCAGCATATTTAATGTTACCAATTGAATATATTCTAGCAGCTCTCTGTTCATTTTATCACAAATAATGTTGTACCATTTCGTTTATTTCTGTAAAAAAAGTTAAACTGTGTTTAAAAGAAATTTCTATAATACAAAAATATTTGAAAACAGATAGCTAGTGTGTATTATTTCTCTCTTTCATTTTGCATGGGGAAAGGTTTAAACAGTGCAATTGTCATTTTAAAACAGATGTGTGCATGATTCTATTCAGTATGGACAGTTGTGAGTGACTGTTTGTAGCATAGCCTGTTGGAGGTACATGAGTCAACGGGAAGAGAGACTCTCTGGACATAGTTCCCTACCCTATATAAGGTAGTGGAAATGACCACAAAAATACCACAATAGCCCATGGTGGCACACAACACTAACACTGAAAATGTGGTATCCCTAAAATGTAGGCCTGAGGTCTCTCTAGTGATCAAGAACAATCTAGATAAAAAACAAGGGATGTTGGATATTGGGCCACAAATAAACCAACCACTATACCAACCAACCATGCAAACTACCGCGCATATCATCTAAATAGGTCTGAATTCTGAAATAATGCAATGTATTATTGTCATGTGTGACCCAATATGAATACAGAGAGTGATTATTGCTAAAGGTATTTTGGCGGTAAGAAAATACCGCAAAGCCACAAATATCCGCAAAATACCCAACACATCCCGCATTTTATGGCACTAAAAATACTGATACTATCTTATGGGGAAAACAGTGTCCTCTTTGCGAGGACGCTCAACTCACTCCAAAAATTGATCAATATAATTTCCCCATACATGAAAGATAGGGGTTTAGCAGTAAATACTGCTAAATCAATTAGTATATGGGAATGAAGGATCAGCCAACATACGAAGTTGTTCTGTCGATGGAAAATTAATAGAGAGATTCAAAACATATGACTACTTGGGGAGTGTGGGGTACATTTCACAGAAAATCTGACCGATCCTTTACATGTAGAGAAACAAAATATTAAAATGACACAAGCCATAGGAGGATTTTTTTCTGTTTGAGTTAAACATAAAGCAAATCCCCTGACGGTGATGCTTCAAGCTCACAAAACTAAAGCAAGAGCTGTAGGACTATATTGCATGCAGTGGCAAAACACAACATGTGCCCCCCCCGTGAGCTGTGCTGAGGGGCCCACCCAAACTTTTCAAAGAACCAGTCTGCACCACAAGCGCACAGGGCCACCAGGCATGCTCAGGTGACCATGCTGTCAACGGGAGGAGCTGAGCATTGCACTAGATGAAAGAGGTCCATTTTGTAATCATACCCTTCATCATTCACCTAGTGTAAGTACAAGTGGGTGGAAGCATTTGCCCCCTGGTGCCCAAAAGTACCAGCCCTCACTGCGCATGAACTAGTAAAATTAGTATATGATATGATGTGGCATTTGTAACATGCACAAGTTTTTTAGGAACAACAACACAAGGAGAAGGAAACAAAGGGAGGACAAGATAATGATATTACTAGGCCTTGTGCCATTCAGATCACGTAAGTGTGGGGAAGAGGGAAGGGGAAGGGGGAAGTGCAGTTAACTCATAATTGCAGCCAGCAGGTGGCTCATAAGTGTAGAGAGAAGGGCCTTGAGGGTTGCAGATGCAGACCCTTCAGTGCTGGGGAGCCTGGAGGCAGTTCGAGGGCAACTGGACATGCAGGAGTCTAGTCCAGAGTTCAGAAGGTGACCAGTGCACAGAGCAGTCAGGTGCATCAGCAGGGGAGAGGAAGAGAGAAAGTGGAAGCGAAAAGGAAGGTCTTGAGTTGCTTCCTGAACCAGTGGTGGTTCTGCTCAGGTTTGAGAGAGGCAGGGAGGCAGTACCAGAGTGAGGCCACAGCTGACGAGATAGATCTGAACCCAGCTCTCTGCTTGGAGAAGTGTCTGACCCTCAGAGAGTTGGAGGTGGATGAGAAGAGAGCTCGAGAAGGAATATGTTTTAGCAGTGAAAGTTGGAGGTAGAGCGGTCCCAGGCCCCAGAAAGTCTTCTGGATGATGCAGCGTGTTTGAAGTTGATGCTTGCAGCCATGGGGAGCCAGTGAAGAGATTTCAGAGCCAGAGAGATATGATCTCTGGGCTTGAGGCCATGGACAAGTCTCACAGTCCTGTTCTGGATAAGTTGTAAAGGTCGAAGAGTAGAGGCAGGAAGATTTAGAAAGAGGCTGTTGCAGTAGTCCAGCATATCAGCATATAGAGGGCCAGAGCTCTGGGGATAATGAGCTTTTGGGGGAAAGTGAGAAAAGGAAGAATACCTCTGAGGATGTGCAGCTAATAGTTTGACTTCTTAGAGATGTCAGAGATGTGAGGAAAGAAGGAGAGGGTGAAGTCGAAGATGACAAAACATATGACTACTTGGGGGAGGGGGTCATTTTTTTTTGCATTTCCAAAAGAAGCAGCTCTAATAGCAAAAGAAGGCAATACACTAAACTAAGGTCTATGATGTATACACATGCTAATGGTAAGGGTAGCTTTTTGGTGCCAAGAGGGTGGTTACATTCTGAGGGGGCACTGGCAGTGTAAACAATTCAAGGTCAGTGGTGACAGGTGAATCATTTTTATTGGAAAGGCATTGACATCTCCAAATACTTTGTGAGAATGACTGAGCGTATTGAGGTAGCCCTATTAATGTAGGAGTTATGGGTGAGGTCCTCTCCCAAGAAAATGTTTAAAATAATGTATTGAAATGGTCCATTTTACAGCAACATATTTGAGAAAAATGGGATACATAGCCAAACAATTTACAATTGGTTCTCTAGCCAAAACCATGAAACAATAGAGTACATGCTATTTCACCAACAGTACATGGGAGTATTTTACATTTTCATGATGCCACTGTAATCTATCCATGCAAATAATGGTCATTGTAAATAAAGTTTATGAAGCTGGAGACACAATCTATGCCAGTATGGGGAATGCTGAATCACTTTCATGATCATTTGGGAACAATATATGCCGTTGTGGTGACTGTAAATCTCTCATGATGCTGCACACACAATATATGCCATTTATTTTTTTTTATTTTTTTTATTACGAGTATATAATCACCGAAGTGATTTTTACAAGAAGATGAACAGGACAGACGGTTGTGAATAACGACAAAAAAAAAAAGAAGAAGGTAACGTAAGATTTTGAAAGTAAAAGCGAAGGTAAAAGCAAAAATAGTAGTAGAAAAAGTAAAGATAGAAGGTAAAACTGAAGAACTGGTAAACAATGAAAACCAGGGTGGAAACACAGATGGTAAAAGTGAGGACGAAGGCAAAAGAACAGGACAGAGGAGGATCACTCCCCACAATCTGTTTGTGTTAACCCGTTCTGTGGAGGCTGCAGTGCTGCTTGTACAAAGATCTGATCTAAAATATTTGTGGCTGCTATGGTCCAGGAAGGTCTCAAGCCTCCTATTAAGCGCTCCCACCAAAGATCTTCTTCCCTCAGGTAGGCATTCTTTAGATGATGCAATATATATGGGGATCTGCATTTGTCTGTACCTGGACACAATAGCAAGAGATGACGTAATGTTTCTGGTTGGTCGGGGTCGTTACAAAAGCGGCAGGTGTTAGATGGTGAAAGACCTCTTGAATGTAGAATTTCGTTTGTAGGTAATAAGTTTAACCTCGCACGAAGAAGTGTATTCCGAGTTTTTCTGCTTTGGTGTTTTATCAGAAAAGGTTGAATTACGTTCAATTTTCTACATGTTAGAGGTAAATGGGTGGCACGTTTGTACTCAGATGCCTTGTCCAATGTACTGGAATAACTTTGCCCCGGTAGAATTTAAGTAGGGGCATCAGTGAGAATCGACCATATTTTTCGTCGAGTATTTTCGCTTGCCATCTGTCAGATAATACCAGACATCTATGCCAGTAAAAGTCAATAAAAAGATTATTAGCTTCAATTATTTCAACCTCCTCATAGAAAACACATACATGTATCTCTCCTGCAGGTAGGGACAGTGTCAGGACATTTTAACCTTATCATTTGAAATGGCCCCGAGCCTCAAGTGGGCCCCAACTGCTGCCCCATGTTGGCAGTCTTATGACACAGCGACACACCCCTTTAATTCAGGACATTAAATATGTGCATTACACCGTGCATGTTATAAGCACCATTTACTGGTGCCCTAAGGCCAACACCTCCTTTGGGCCTCTTGCAATATCCAGTAATGTTTTTTATCACTTTCTTACCATTTATACTCTGGCTTCTTCTATATCAGCACCCTGCTGTCTAAAAGTGATGAATAGCTTTTCAGTAAACATTTAGTATTCCAGCTCCCCATTCTTTCGATTCCATTACAATAAGCACCCCACTGGTGTCTCAGACTATTTATTTTTCAGCTGTAAGGAAAGGGCCCTCAAAGCTATGATGCAGTTTACACGAAGGCCACTAAAATTGAAGCCACAACAAAATTGATAAATGGTGGAAAACTAAGCCGTTCCATGATTTGTGGAGCTAATAGGGGAAAAGGGAGCTAATTCAGTGCAAGCCTGAGCCCATCAGTCCCTATAACAAAGAAGTTGCCCCGCTGATAGATTACTCAAGTGTGTGGAGGCTTGATTTAACAATAGGACACAAACTACTGTATCAAGAAATACATAGACAGCAGTATGCACAGGCTTCTGCACAGGAATACACCCACTCATATTAGTATATATCCACATGCATAGCCTTCTGGTTCCAGACACATTGTATTTAACTGATGTTAATTTAGCTGCTAATTGGTGACAAAAAATGGCAAACAATTGGCAGCTATAGAGTGTAAGTACTTCCATGCAGGAAGGTGAGAACAGGTCCTACAATATGAAGTGCTTAGAACAAAAGATAAAACACTTCCTTTTAGACACATTATAAGGCCACACAGACAAAGGAATGGGACATGTATTACAGATGCACATTCTTTTTTTGTTATTATTCAGAGGATGCAGAATCTTCCGGACCTGCCTCCATTTAGGTATGGAGTCAGGGCATTGGAATAGGCCCCAAGCCTTAACGGGAGCCCTGTATCTGCCTCCATGTTGGCAGTCGGCAGTCCTATGAAACTACAAGTTACTACTTTCTTTCGGGATATTAAATGTGTGCTTTGCAGTGCACACATTACGGTCTGTATTTGCTTTAGTTCTTCATGGGTTGTCACCTCCCTTTGACCCCTGCTGTATCCAGCAACGTTCTTATCACCTCATTGCCTTTTTGCTCTGGTTGATTCTACATTAGCCCCTTGATGACAGAGACTGTTTAATAGCAGTGGACATTTGGTGTTTCAGCTCCCCATGGTCTGCACATCCTGTGATAATCTGCGGCTATCAAACCCAGGCTCCTGACTGTATCCATTAAAATGTTGTGCAGGTGAAGAAATCAATGCTGTAGGTTAGGAAGAAGCCTGGTGCAACGATACCTCTGTGCCTAAAAACATAGACATTATCCTTGCCAAAGTAGACTCCTTCTCAGCCCTATTATCCATAGTTGCCAAAAGTCAAAATACTTCTAACAAAACTCCTCAGTATAATCCAGGAAATGGCAAAAAAAATGTCTTCTCAAAATCCCGTGGGAAAGAAACTGGCTGGTAAACCCAGAAAAAGAAACAGTGGAAACTGCCACTGTCACCATCTGATGGAGGCTTCAGCTCTTTCTCAGTCGCACCATGTCCCCTTATCCATGACACGGAAGGTCCATATGCGAACTAGTATTATGAGGAGATATACATTCTGCCAGAGCATACAGAGAGTCCAAACAATGACACAACAAAGACACACAGAGAAGAAGATGGCTAAATTGCTTACATTTGATAAAAGCAGCAACAAAAACCAAGTAATCGCTAAGGAAGCAACGAAAATAGGCCATCAATTATTTGAAGCCAAAAGACAGACACACATGAAAATATATGCAGTCACAAATAAGCTTCCTGATGGTTCGGCACGACAAGTGCAACTGACTGGACATATTAGTACAACGACGGCAGCTAAAACCGATATAACTTCCTCAAACGCAAACCTTGCAAACCAGGACATCGAAGCAAGATGCTGCTGCCCTAAGCAACATACTTGTAGATGCTTATCTGTCGAGAGTGCAACTAGCTCTAGCGAACAAATAGCCCTCCAACACTTCGAGCCTAATTGCCACGCTGACATAAGTTCATCAACTGGCTAGCTGGACACACCTCTGTGTGTCACCAAAGACTTGGGGAAATTGATTATACTGGAAGAAACAAACCCAATTGATTATAGTCACTATCTAAATAGGACCAGGCTATTGTACCTGTTCAAGCAATTACCCTTCTTCGAAATGATCCTTTCATCTGACATATTGAAAATCGAGCTGCCGAGTGTGGGAAGTTTTACCAACTGGGCCCTAGTGGAATTTACCTCTCCACTTATTGTTACTCTACTTAAGGTGCATGCTGGATCTCTTCAGCAATTAGGTCTTTCAATGAAAATTTGGCGCAAGGCGTTGAAAAACGTCCACCCGAGACCTTATCTGAAATGTAAAGAAATGGTCAACATTCCGAGGGTACTCAAGCCTCGGAAAGAGCAGCATTACGTGCTCTTCAAGTAAACAGTGAACTTGGAACAAATGGAGGCCAAGTAGTAAAATAGTGGAAACCAGAATGTGCGACAAATGGAGCTAATTGACGGGTAACCTGGGACAACATTTGGGGGTGACCGGGGGTCGCAGTTGTGACCCCTGAGGTCTCCCTTGCTACTGCAAAAAACAAAAAAAAATACAAGCACCATGTGGCTCTTTCTTTTTGGAGTGGCTGGTTTTCTTGTTCAGGCCTCATTAAAAAAACATAGGGTTCCACAAGTGTAACACTTTGAGCAGTGATCCTAAATAAGAAAGAATAGGAATAACAAATAATGTGTCTTTCTCGAATTCTATACAATAATTGCTAGATTCATTAAAGGTTTATTTCAGACACACTTCAGGGGGTGAGTCACTGATTTAGTCTGTTCCTAAACACCTCAACTCAGACTTTCATCCTTCTGAGGTCCATAAATGAGTACCAACACAGGTTCGTTGAAATTGTATGTATATTTTTTCTATATAAAGAAGCGCTTAAGCGTAAGTGCTATATAATAACACATCATTATCATTTGGCCTTGGACGTCTGCTTGCATTCACAGTAATTTGGTAACATGGGCCTATTCACGATTCTTATGGTGATCAATTCCTGTATGAAATGTATATCACATTATATTGATATCGTAACCATATTGTTCGTATTGTACTTAGGAACAATGCTATGTGATGATACTTCCTGTTTTGTCAAGGGGTGACAGGTGATGTCACTCGGTGCTGGGGGTCAAATGACATCACTTCCTGTGATGTCATCAGAGATCAAAGGTTGTGTGATGTCACTTCAGCTACCCCTGGCATTTTGGTGAAATTACATCACTGCTGGTAACTAAGAAAGACAACATAAAATGGCTAAATTGGAACATTCACGGATATCGTTACTTTTTGTCTCAACTGGTGGGGGTGAAGATGATAGGCTTAACCAATATTTTTATTTTACAGGAGATATGGTGCACCAGAGAATTTGAAATGATTGTTTTCAGACCATTCACAACATTTCAGCACCGTCCAATAGGGACCGCACAAGTGGTGGATTGGGCATTGGGGTAAAGTCTCAACATACTCTGACTCACTTTCCTAAGCACCTGCTTTCCCCTTATGTTCTATCGGGAATCTTGAAATGCCCCAAAGATGACTCACACCTTATTTTAGTAATAAACATCTATAATCCCCCACGGAGCATCCAGACAAAGAATATTCACAGCACTAGAAATGATGTTATCCTACAATGGTATTCACTCTCCCAGAGTGGGTACATTGTAATAGCAGGAGATTTCTATAAAATAAATCTCCACCAGCCTAGACCCACCAGGTCTCAGATAAATTGTCACTGGTCATGACTCATTATTTTTATTTTATTTATCATACCTTCGTTTCTCTGTCAAAGAAACAGGCACTACCCCCTCCACCCGGGCAAATGCATAGTATTATATCTATCATCACTGATCCAATCCTTAAAGGAAGACGTGGCCCTGTGAATATGAACATTCACTAATATCAGCGACCATGCAGTATTAACTTGGTCAGTTGATATTGAGACAAAATTAATTAGCACATCCAGAAAAACTGATATTACCTCCAACATACAGGGAAATAGAATACACTGGTCTTCAAAAAACATAAAGGTGATACGTGTTTTTTTTACTTCAAGATTATGAATGCATTGTCAGCGTCCTTAGGCAGACCAACTGGGACCTGGGGTGTTTTATAACAATATTTACCCAAAATGCCTTTACACATAGGAACAGAGGTACTAATTATGACAGAATAAAGCATAACACGCCATTTGATTGTAAAATAGATGATAAGAAGCAGGCATTACGAAGGGACCAGGCTGCTATTAGAGTGAACTATGAGCTAAATTCAACTGAAAAACAAGGACAAATTAATAATTTGGCAACACAGTATAAAAACTGGCTGAAGCAGCATAAAAGGTCCACCTTCAACTCAAGCTGGTTAAAACTATTCTCTTGGCTAAAAACAAATGACTCATGCCGGTTTTGGGCTTCTTATAATGACTTTCAGAAGTCAACATCGCCCGTAGAATTGAACCCTATCTCCCAGGAGAACTAGCTTAAACACATAAAAGAGCTATCTCAATCCCACCGATGATCCTCCGAGTGAATGCCACTACCATACTAGGCTAGATACTAAAGAAGACACCCCAGTGAACATTATCTCACAACTTAAGGACTCACGTGCACCTGGGCTAGATGGTATTCCAAATTTAGTCCTTAAGGGAAACCCTGAGATGTGGGCCAACATTCGGAACATTTTATACGGCCACATTGAATTAACAGGGTTCATTCCTGTAAGCTGGCGCAAATCAGTGCTGGTGCCCATATTTAAAAAAGGCGATAGGCTGGAACCTTCAAACTAAAGCCTTTTGGCCATGCTAGAAAATATTCTCGAGCATGATATTAGATTAACTGAGAACGTGGGTAAAAAACAATAATCTCTTTAGCCAATTGCAAACGGGCTTCAGGAAAGCGTATAGTACCACTACTAACATCTTTACTCTCCAATTTTTAATTGAATTGGGGAGTATACTAACAGTATACTAGTTCGTTTGTTGAAGTATTGTTCCTTTGTTGAATTTTGCAAAGCCTTCGATTACATATCTCGACCCATTTTATGGCAAAAAAAATTTAAAAATGTGAATTGACCCAACATTACTGTATTACATACAGCAGCTGTATACGAACATGTCAGTTACAATACGTTTCAACTCAACAGGCAATCATACCAACTATTTTCAAATCAACAGAGGCCTAAAACAAGGATGCGTCCTGGGCCCAATCCTATAGAACATTTATACTGCTGACCTAGAGCAAGAACTGCAACAGGCGAAAAACATTCCTCCAAAAATAAATGGCAAACACATTCTGTGTCTATTGTACGCTGATGACACAATCTTGTTCGATCAAACTCATATTGGTCTGCAGAGAACCAATATGGTCTGGTCGAGATCTATCGCATTTGTATAGACCCGACAATACTGTACGCTCTAGAGGCCCTCCCATACGCATACGTATGCTGGCTAGATAAACTCGAGGGCAAATTACTTTGCTCTGTAATAAATGTACCCAATGCAGTACCAGTAGAAGCACTAAGACTGGAGTATGGCTTAATGTCACTAACAACAATGTGGCTTATACTCAGAACACTATTATATGCCAAATGCCTAAAAACAAACAACTCAAATGAATTATACAAAATGCTTGGTAGGCAAGATGATGAAGGTAGGAGTAAAAACATATTCATCGCAGTGCACTGGATTACAAACCCAACATTCTCGACTGTGAACTCAATTATGAATTGAAAATAAAAAATGAATCAAAGCTTTTGGACCGAGCAAAGAATGTTGATAGTCTCCATCACAAAAAAAGCTATAGGGAATTCTCACTTCAGAGTTTCCCTTTTTTCATCCCACTCAGCTACTTCACTAAGCACTGCTCTACAGGCCTAAAGCGTTTTATTTTGCTTTTGGGGTTAAATTTACTTCAAACAAAAGAATGCTATTGTCGACTGTGCAGGGAAAAAGTTGAGACCAGACATCACTTCTTGACGGCTTGCCCTGTGTTGATGAGCAGTTATACAAAAGCATACTCGAGATTCGTCTCCAAAATCGAGGACATTTCTGATGATCAGTTTTGGTCAACAGTAAAATAAATACATGTAGATCCTTTTACGTATTTTATGGTGATGAAATCTAGCAATGTTGATTTTATATTTGTATGTGTATTTCTTTTTATACTTGTGGTTGTATTTGATTTATGTGCCAAAAGTTATTTTAAAATAACTAAATGCACAATAAAAAAATAAAAATAAAAAAAAGAAATAGCGATGCTTTTAAATAAATGATATCATAGCATGTTCTGGTGGTTGGTGCACTAATATGATGCTGCACAGTTGAGTGTTGGTGATTGGTTCACTTGGGTGTGGTGATGGTCACTGGGTTGATGTAGTGTTTCTACCAGTGTCTGTACGTTGTGTTTTCCAATGTATATACCTGCGTGTAACATCACGCAGGGTTGAAAGGCGACTTGGTCACAAAGTGAAGACTCCCACTTCCATCTTCTTTGGCCCAAAGAAAGACAGCTTTGGACAGTTAAAACTAGAATTAGTATTGGCCTGAGGGGCCAGAGGGACCTATTATTTTAATAGGCCAGTGCTAATAGACTAAAAGCTGTGCACTTATTAGACATCTAGTTGGCTTCTTTTTTCAGCCTAGCTGCAACCACTTTTACTAGTTTAGGACACATCCTATTAGAGAGCCGAGTGGTGCCTGTCATACTACAGATATGGGCTATTGGTGTATGGTGAACTACATTAATTCAATATTTTATCATTCATTGTTATATCTTATGTATATGTAACTGTCTGACAAACTGTAGTTTTGCTTGTTATGCATTGTTGTGGGTCACATCACATCCATGTATGTATAAGATCTATTTTTACCATTTCATGTTATCATTCAATGTGGTTTTATGTTATACTGTTCTTAGTAAATTGATTACTGTTCGTATTCAACTGCTTTACACGTTGTTACACATTGTGGTTTTGTTGGGTGGTGTTTTTGTTTTGTTTACCTTCTAAACGTATTCAGAATGTATATTTGCTGCTACACATACAGTGATAGGTTTTCGCAGAAATGTACATTCATTGTTGAGCATATAGGTTGGGTCCAGGAGAATTCCATGTTGATGTAATTTGTTGTCCGTGCTCTCCTGGTGAATCAGGGTACCCTGGTGTTTTCCAGATCAGAGTGCCAAAACACCATTTGTTTCCATGCTATTGCCACTTAGAGCAATTTGAGCAGCAAAATATGTATGTATGTATTTATTTATTCATGATTTGATGGCACCAGCCACAATGTGAAATTACTTTCATCTGCCGCAAGAGGGCAGGGAGTGAAGAAAGGTAAGATAAGATAAGACAATTGATGGAAACAGCAAACTGATCATTCATAGGGTCTGATACAGTATAGGTGTGAAGAAACGGTCAGTGTGGAAGTGCCAAGTTGAGCCTTATTCCCCCAAGTATGCACATGTCAGCACAAAGTAGTGCTACAATATATACACAACATGACTGCATCAAAAATGAAGGAGGGTGGGAGACAAAGTTTTACAAAACAGATTTGAAGATGAGGTATTGGCATTAGCTATGATAGGCTTCCAGGGAGCCAGGCCACAAAGAGTGTGGCAGGTTCACAGAGGAAGCAAAGTCCTAATGTAATTAGGAAGTAGACAGTCAGAAACATGGGGAAACTACTTTATCAAAACAATCTGAACAGATGGGAGGTGCAACAAAGTGATAATCACTGAAACTCAATAGGTGTGAGGAAAATTCAATAATAATGTCTCTAATAATTCACAAGGTTTCAGGTGCAATCGGGTGGTGCCCCCTGACCCTTTGGAGCTCTGGCCTCAACTAAGCAAAAGGACTGCCTCGCCTGACCCGGAAGTGCCTCATGGCACTTGTCTCTGCCTTTAAATACGGTCGCAGGGCACAAGACCGGTTTGCTGGTCTGAATCTCTGCAGTCCAAGTGACATGTTTCTGAAAGATAAGATTACACAGGTAACTGGGGAAAATTCATGTGTTTTAGACTTTGGGGAGTTTTTACAGAATTCTTCATTTACAGCTGCATGTATACTGCAGAAGTCTGAAGAAGCAAAGTTTCTTTTCAAACGGACTTCACATGCTCGATTTCCTCTGAGTGGGTGTTTCTTACCATTGTAATAGAATCCACCAGTTGAAAGGTTGGTGTTGTAAGCATTATTATGTTTAACATATTAGTTACATATGAGAACTGATGTGTGTTGAGACTTTACACCATACTCACATTTTTGACTTGTAATATGTTAATGAATGTAAAGAAATTACAGGTTGACAGCCTTGAAAAAGGAATGTGTGATTCCGAAACACATCAGCATATTGGAATGTTTTACTATTGAGACTTATTAAAATGGACATTCCATGTTAACACTGTGCAATGGATATCTAGATGAATGTTTTATGTTTTCATCTGACCATTTGTACATTTCTACACATGTAATGTGATTTAGAACCTATGGTTTCAAATTTGTTTTTGGCTTCAGAGAAAAAAAATAGGATTGTATTTAATAGCACTTGTGAACAGATTTATGTGATTGATTGTATTAAACACACTTGTTGGAAGATATACTCACAGTATATATTTTATGAATTTTGGTATATAAATTCAATTTGTCTACAGAGGGTTGTTGGACCGAGAGGAGTGCATTCAGGGTCACCAACCAGCAACGGCTGGGATGTGTTTTGTTTAGATAACTACTTTATTCATGAAGAATCATTCATGAATTTTTCTATTTTAAGTAGGTGAAGGGAAAACAGTACTCTGGAAGCTTGCACCCTGAAAGGGCAGCTCAATCTAGTGGAAATTCTTGCTTGAAGAGGTAGGTTTGCAGAGGAATTTAAAACTTCTAATGTTTTACCAAAAGTTGAAAATCAGGAGGTAAAAGGCTGTAGAGGGAGGCAACGTCTGATCCAAATTGGCTGATTACCAAGACTCTTCTTCCAGAAAGTTGTCATGGAAAGATTTCTGGCTGTTGATGGTCATATTGTGCTAGAGTGGATGAACCTGTTGAGGAACCTGAACCAGTGTGTGGGGCATGCCTTCTGGGTGAGGCACAAGGATTTGAATTTAATATGCTTTTCAAGTGATGGCCAGTGCAAAACCTTCAAAGCTAGTGTATCATGGTCCTACAGATTCATTTTGAGGCTGACCTTGGCAGCTTTTATTTTCAAACAATTACAAGATGTTGATGAGTTGTTTAGGTAGACCTAGATAGAAGCTGCTGCTGCAATCCATCTTGTCAACACGTGAACCCTTGTTGCCTTCACTGTGTGGTGTGTGCTCAGGGATATCATGATCTCTTTAAGCAGTAGTAGGGTCAAGAGTTTGATGTGTCTTATTTGTTTCATAAAGGAAATATTATTGTAAAAGACATGTTTTTCTGGCGTGGGAGGAGGAGGCATGGGGGAAGGCCACTGTGAAGCATTGCTATTTGGCAAGGGTGTAAAAGCCCTATCTTTTGGGATTTTTGTTAATAATAACTTGATTGGCTTAACTTGGATTCTACTAACCAGGTCAACATTTCAGCAAACTCCATGCCAAACCCAGGTACATCCTTATCCTGGTCTGCAGCACCTGCTTACCTGGCAAAGAGCAGTTTTTGAGGTCACAGTTGCCCTCTTGACAGCTGCCGTTGCAGCCAAGTCACTTTAGCACAGGGGCTGCATTCAAAATATGCACCCCAGTTTCCAAACTTCATAATTATAAGAACTCATCATCCTGGTGGCAGTTAGAATTTTTAAATATATGTCATACCTGTATTAGGATATGGTGAATGGCATTTCTCTTATTTATTGAAACCACATACAATTGGTATACTTTGTATGTCAGCCCTGTGGGCCCACCTCAAACATGAACAGGCTATTGGTATTTACCATAGACTAGCTTTCTTGCTTCACCTAGCAGGAGAGCAGCCAGTGGGAGTTGCCTCTATTTGTATACTTCATGAGGTCAGGTAGCACCTATCTTCAACAGGACAGCCCCTCAGCAGGAGCTGTGCTGGGAATCAGGAATCAAAGGGTACACTCAACACAAAATGACAAGCCTCACATTAGGTGATGACTGCATTGCAAAGGGCCTTTTTGGCGCTATGGGTCTGTAAAGGGAGCAGAGTAGTATTGACAGAGGGAACTCCACACATCTGGCAAGGGTTACACCATCTTGGTTCTCTCTGTACCTCTCTTTTCTCTCTATCCCCTCCACTTCCTTCATCAGAAAGCATTTTGGGGAAAATGCAAAAAGGCAAGAACCCCTTTTCTCAAAGCAACAAATTGGACCCCTAAAAGCAAGCTTGCTTTTGCTCAACTACATACAAATGTGTACCTATCGAATATGGGGTCCCCCACTTCTTCTTTCATTCACATTTGGACCATCCAGGATAAATGGAAGAATTCATCACTCCCGGGGGCTGTAGTATAATTTATTGTATTTTGGAGTGCAGCGCCACTGTATGGGATCACATTATCGCTATAATGTGGCACACATATAGCCAGCCAGATGTTGCCAGTGTAACATATGGATATGCAAATGAAGACAGGTTACAGATTTAAAAGCATAATAGATTTTTTTTTCTCTTCTCTCACTTGAAATGCCTCATTCACAGACCACATTAGCTATCTAATTGACTAACTTAATTAACCAATACTAACACTAATTCTAACTAAATAACATTATAATGTGCTCTCCATGCATAAGGAGGCAGGAAAGGCTGGTTCTGAGATTCAGTTTAAGCGTGCATTTTTCGCTGATCTTCTCTGGCTGCACTGAAATGTGAAGGACGGAAAGGCCACAGGAAATCAAACAGAAACAGTTATTACAGTATGAAGATCCCATTGTTTGTGAAACAGGGTTGGCAACCTAATACACTTTCTGTTAATATGATTGGAGGGAAGTATATCTGAAGACAGGCTGCGTAAGCAACAGAGCTTTGCTGGACGAGCTCTGACAGAATTATAGTCAGTTCACTTTTGCAGAGCTGCTGTGAGGTCGCCTTTTCTGGGCTGCTGAGAGGAGTTGTTCCAGCTGCACTGCTGACCTTCAGAGACTTGGGGTTCCTGGTCACTTGGCACCGGCTTGAGAACTGCAGATTGCAGATTGAACTGCATGTTCTCGCTGTGCACTTTAAAAAGAAAACCCCGGGCCCATTCATCGGAGGCCACGAGCCAAGGGAGATCGCGTGTGGGAGAACTACAGATAACTGGTAATTATCAACGTGAATGGAGATTATTGTGATTGCTGTATGAATGACCTAATATATATCAGGCAGGCAGAGTAGAAAAAAAAGGAATCACCTGGAATTATACTACAGGACACATTGGGGGAGACTTTTGCTGAAGAACAGGACCTGCAATTCTGCTTGAAACCCCCTCTACACTTGGAGAGAAGATCTTGAAAAGACAACACCTGTCAAAGAGCCCTGCAATGGGTTTCACAGCATCCGGAGAGACAAGTTTCCAGGAAAGCCAGGATCCCTCTTTCTGCTGTCAAACCACTTTGAACAACATTTGAGCCACCTTCAACACCACCAAGCCTACAGTAGACTGCAGTGCTGCCTTTGGAACTTGCTCAACTATGAACCACTGAGCTTGCATCATTGAACATTCTTGATGCTGTAGCCCTCCAGCAGAGTCTTCTCACCTGCACAGCTTCAGCACCAGGACACCACACACTCAACTCTGAATCACCATAATGGGCAGAGCTTTGAACCACCAGGACTTTGTATCACAGCTTGACTCGAACCGCTGGAACATCGCGTCACACATTGACCAGAACCAGCGGTACTCATTGTCTGGAAACACGGCCGATAATCAAATAGCTCCTGGTGATCCCTTTTAGCAGGCACGGCCTAAATACCACATCAGAACTGCACGGAGCAACTACTCGTCCAGACTTGATGCCAAATCACTGTCTCAACCAGCACAATTCAATGTTTTTGTCAGGGATTTGACCCACATACACAACTGTTCAAAGCCCAGCTCAGTGATGTTGACTTCCAAACTTTGGTTTAAGGTAGTTTGAACTGACCTTGTCTGCCGGTCGTCCTTTTGGAGCCCTAGAGGATGACTAAGTCCCTTTTGCACCTTTTTCCACTGGATGAGATATTATTTTACATGTGTTGCTCATTGCTTTTTCACCCCTGTTCATTATGAGTGTGGTACATCTTCATATCTCCTGTATGTTTTTTCTGTCTTTCCTTTACAGTGGGGAGGTTGCATAGTGTTTTAATAATCCTTTGTACAGTGTTGTGTTTAATTAAAGCACATATATGTTTTATAGTATCTTCAATCGACATTTATTTTATTGTAGATGGTTGTACATTTCTGCTTGGGTTGCTACTGGATCACATTGACCATCTTCTGAGAGTAGAGCCTTCCCTCGGGCCACATTACCACCAAAGGTAAGGAGGTATATCTCTTAGCTCTGTCTGTTTTACTTTTATGATTGCGATCGTTGTTGGTTTGTTTAGGGGGCTGAGTGGGCGGTTTAGCCACTAATCATCCTTAGACTCCTGCAGAGCAGAGATCATTTTGTCACAACTCCTCAAAAGGGATAATATGGGAAATGTTCAGAATAATGTAAATAAACTGTGTTTTGGAAGCATGGAGGAACAATTGCTTATCAATCCGCTAGTCTTGTATCAATACCAGGCACTTAGATATGTAGTCACGTGTGACTGCCATGTTCTGCCGCTTGAATTTTTTCTCTATGTCAACTTCATATATTTAAATGAGATAGCATAGAGTTGTAAGATGTCTGCCTGGGGCTTTATGCAGCGGTAAATAGACATTGAGATAGGTCTGAGTGTTGAGTACTCCTTCTATGGTGGTGAGAATTTCTGAGCAGGTGGTGACTGTTCGCACTTGTGCCATAAAAATCTTGCATAAAAGAGGAAATCCACTTCAAGGCCATTCCTTGAATGTCAAGAGCGGATTGCAGTCTTTCTAAAGGAATAGGATGCTTGACCGTATTTAACAGAGAAGATACATTTATTAGGAAATGTATTGCACGGCTGCTTTGATCTGCTGCCGTCATGTAAACCTCCTGCATAAGGAGCAGTGCTGACTTGGAGTTACACGCTAGACTGCATCCTGACTGAGTCCTGCAGTATGTTACATTGTTCCCTCTATTCCTTCAGTTGATAGAGAGCAATTTTCTCTAGAATGTTCTAATGAGTGGGCTTTTGGTAAGTGGGCAGAAATTGGAGAGCACATTGGTGGTGTTTTCTGCTAGTTTGATTAGTAATGGTGAAATGAGCACTTTCTTTAACCGTGTCTGGACGTCCTCATACGAGAATGAGGTGTAAATGAGAGCCGCAACCACTGGCGATTTGCTTTGCATTGAGAAGCCATGTCACCTTAATGTTGCCTAGCGGTCTTCTGGTGGTAAGATTCAGTGAATGGTGTCGTCTGATGGCAGAGGGAGTTCGATGTTGGACCCTGCTATTTTGGATGAGGTGGACCTAGCTACCTTCATTACATCCAGAAGATTAAGTCGAAATACATCACGCAAGTGGTGAGCTAGACTGCACCCCTGGGACAATGTGCACGTCATTCCAAGATCTCACGCAGGGCCGGTCTTTGTGGCAGGCAGTGCAGGCGGCTGCCTGATGTGTGAGCCTCTAGGGTGGGCACCGGCACCACACCTGACATTCCGAGAGACAACATCTCATACAGAAATTAAGCGCATACAACTTCAAGTTGACAGTGTCTGCAGTGCATTCCATTTCAGTGCTCCTGCAAAGTCAGGCCGCACCATGTTGATTTTAATGTATTGCTAGCAGTGCACTAAGCATTCTCAGGGCAGCATAGCAACAGTGTTGCTTTCACTTTTCCGGGCAGGTGGGGCCAGCCAGCCAGACCCCAGGCCTTTGCCGCACGCTCCTTCATTCAGCATATGTGCTGACAGTCACACAGGGGTAAATTGATCGGAAGCAGCCAGCCTGCCCTGCTGTGACCCTGTGTCAGTTGGCAAGAAAATTGCTGGAGGAATCATGAAGGGAGGCCCAGCCAGGCAGGCAGGACATAGGTAGGCAGGTGCCCAGGCCAGCCAGGAGGAGCCCACGCCCAGAGAAGCCACCCATGTTGTGCCAGCTGCCGTACCACTGCCAAAATTGAACGGTGTTGTTGGTAAGTAACTGTAACTCTAGAAGAGTAAGACCAAAGGTATATATAATCCAGCAATGCATTATTGACCGTTACCTTGATGAGGTGGTTGTCATGCTATTTTTCGAAGTTTAGTAATTAATTTTCAAAAGCGCATGTCTTGTGTTGCATGGTTTATGACTCTAAGATCAAGGGATCTGCATCTGCAAGAAGATAGCTTGATGGGCTAAGGCGCATGCTGAAGAGATGTGTGTGTGTGTGTGCATCACATGCGCAATCTGAAGTTTATAGGTTACAAATAATCCCTGCAGCGGCTGCCCTTTTCAGCTTTCTATGGTGCAAGTCAAGAGGCAATCGTTCTTCTCTCCGAACCCCGATAATGGTGACGTAGGCATGCCACAAGCAGGTAGCGGTGGGGGGGGCTAAGTTACTGTTGTGTTTGAGCGTGGGATTGGTGCACGGGTCCTGAGGGCAGTGCTGTGGGGTGCTAACCATAGGCAACTTTGGGCTTCTAATTCATCCTCAGCTTTAGTTTACGCACACCAGACAAAGGGAGAAACACATTTCACTTCAGAATCGTAAAATTGCAGAGCCTGCTCAATGGAAAGAGTTTACTTATGAATATTGCGTAAAAACACAGCATGCTAATTCAGAAACGGCAAGCGGAATTTGCAAACAGGTAAGTTTAGTAAATGGATAGCATAGCAACCAGTGAAAATGAAACTCGGTCCAGAACGACCTGCAGAGTGCACTGTAGTCATTGGTGAAAAGCATGCTAGGTGGAAATAGCTGAGTTAATTAAGCTCATGCGACCCACAGCAACCTTCACATCAATGGGTTCAGTCAGGCTTGTACTTGTGTGCAGGGCATTGTCAGAAGTGAAGGCTCAACATGCTAGTGGGGCCATGTTTTTTGGTCAAAGAGGGCCAGGTTGATGAGTTACTTCACTGTGCAGCTGGAGGTTTCTACCAGTGTTATGGATCAAATATACTTTAAAATACACAATGTGCAACACTACAACAGTCTCTAAAAAAGGATAAAAATGACTTGATTGATCAGGGGAATCTTTTTCATTGTGGTCCAAACCAAGGCTCCCGTCTGATCCTGGGTTTAATCATTCTTTTTAGGAGAGCTCAGCATTTTCTCGTGTTGAGATCCTTACACGAGGTGCTTGGTAAGGGTTCAAATCCCAGAGAAGTCCATTTGTCCTTTCATCCCTCTGACAAGGGCAACATGGAGATGGAGAAAGTAAACACACGTGGGGTCAGATTACAGAACTTTTGCCCCAGCGCATGTGCAATTTTGCATGGTATTAGCAATAGGGCAAACATGGCTCTAGAGCAAAACAAGTTTTCATTCAATGAATCTTTGCACCAGGCCAAACTTTGTACATGTTCTAATAAGCAATGCTATTATCTCAATGAAAAATTGTATTCTTTCAGTGCCTTTTTGCACCAGGACAAAGCTTGCCATAGTATTAGCACTATGGCAAACTTTGCCCTGGTGCAAAAATGCATTGAAAGAGTACTTTTTTTGCAGATGGACAATTCTTGACCGAGTGCTAATATTGTGCAAAATTGTGCTTGCATTGGTGCACCATTTCTGTAATGTGGGCCTGGGATTTACACCAAAACGAGACTGTAATCGTGTGATAGAACGTAAATAGTATATTCTCACAGTTGTGCCATTTTGTTTCAGAAGCTCTTTACAGGCATTGCATTGGGACTAATGGAGGAACACAGGCACATTGGGTGCCCTTTTACTGAAATTGGAAATGTTATTTACTCTTTAGTTTTTGAGCCAGAGCCGTCTATAAACTCTTAAACAACATTGGTTTCGAACCGAACATTGTAACATTCACTTACTGAACAATGCAAAATGGAACAATTCAAAATGCGTGAGTGGAAACACTGCAGACTGCTCTGGTCCGAAGAGCAGGTGTGCACTGAGCTGAGGTCTGGCCATTTGTTAGTTTTGTTAATATGGTGTGCCAAAAGTAAGCTCCTTCAGCATGCTGTGCAGTTCTTTATTTCACTTATGAGAAAATGTGATAAGTATATGACTTTTAATAACTTCATGAAGACCTCTTTGTCATATGCTAACTGCACACACTTTGCAGTGCGCCACCACATAGTGCTCAAGGAATGCTTTTAAATTTCAGAATAGGTGTTAACGGCTGCCCTTGTTTCCGAAGAGTAATAATGAGGAGACGAATCCAGAGCGGGGGTCGATCACACTCGCAGGAGACATGTCCCAGGCCAGCATAGGACAACTTGAACAGGGATTGGCAATGCCAACAGTTTGGGCTTTTGTGTGGTCATGGGAAAGGCACTTACCATTCACAGCCATAGTGGTATTAACTACCCATTGTTGGTAGCAGGTGGAAAATGGTGTGAGTACCTGGGCTTCTAATAGCAGTGCCTGGCAAATGCTTAAAATGTATGCACAAGCCATAAATGTTGTCTTTTGCCAATGCTCCTTTTTAACAGGATCTCAGTGAAGGACACGCAGAGTGCTTATAAATTGAGTGGCTTTATTTCCATCTCATTCTTTATTGAGTAATATCAAATGTTTGCTGTCATTTTTCAGGGTCTGGGGGTGTTAGGGAGAATTCTCCAGAATGGCTAGTTTCCCTTACTTAGTCCCTCAGCATCTTTGCTGGATTTCTAGGATTTCTTTTTTTTCACCTGGTAAGAGTGTTAGCCCTTTTTCCCACTCTTACATGTGTTTTGCTGTGTGCGTTTAAAATGTTTGTGTTCATAGACTGTGGAGCTTCACCTACTCCATAGGCGTCATCTTTTTACTGTGTGTTACACAGCACCTTTAGTGCAGTGACACAGGGTTGTCTTTTTCAGACTTCCCACTTTAAACTCCATTTTCTGGGACTACCTACTGTCTCCCAGAACATGTAAAGTTGCCATTGACTTTATTAGTCTTTTTAAATTCACAGACCCAGTACAAACTATCTTACATAGAGTTCTGGAAAGGGTTAACAGCTATCCCGTTTTGTCTGTTTCACAGGGAACATTATTTTGTTCCCCTTTCTTTAAGATTTGGCTGGTGTCAGTGATATCTACCCTATTTTTCCTACCACGGTCTATCTAAATAGCCTTGGTACTGTTTTAGGCAAAGTTAGTAGCCTCAAACTTAAATCTGCTGGACCCCATGTACTTTTATTTGGTTCTGGATGGGTTTATTTGCCTTTTCTTTGTGTAAAGGTCTTTCTCGTGTTTTACTGTGCGTGCCAAACCAGGTTTGGTTCCTTTGTTCACCGTCCTTTGGCAGGCTTCTGCACAGAAGCCCTCCTTAGGCACCTGAATGTCTGAGGGGGACAGGATGTGAAGGAGGGGTTTGAGACTCCCTGCACAGGGTCTCCTTGGAGACCCATATCGCACTCTGTATGTTTGGCTGTGGTGACTGGCCCGCCGGGACAGCCACCCTGCTGTGTGATTGACAGCCAGGCTGTGTGAAGGGGGAAAACTGCATAGAAAGCAGGTCTCTGGGACTTAGAAGCCAGAGTTGCCACTGGATCGAGAGAACCTAAGAGAAGCTGACAGAAGAGGACCTCTACCATGACTGAACCTCCAGGTAAAGCCCTGCTGCAGGTCCGAATCTCCAAACTTCAATGACAGGGAAGATCTGCAAGGAATCTTCTCCCCTTGAGCTGGTGGGACCAACCAGTTCACCAAACTGCAAGCCAGGCCTCCCTCCTCTGGTCGAATTGCCGTGCACAGCTACAGTAAACCGGATAGCCAGGAGGACCGGACCCTGCTTGGGTTTTAAGGAGCACACCTTTTATTTGTTGCTTTGCTCTGCTGATGGTTTCTTCCCTGGGCAGTGCAGGACCTTCCAGTCTTCCTACTTCATGTCAGTCTGACAGTCATTTCAAGAACCATGAGCATACAGGACCTGCCAGGAACTTCTGCCTCAGCTACAGCCTTCTTCTTCATTTAAGGTACTGTTCAAACCTGGTTGTTTGTTCCATCCGACCGCGGTGAAAGTGTTTGAAATATTTCACCAATTCGAGGGCTTGTCCTTCTCTATTCTTTAAAGTAACTTTTCTTCCAACCAACTTCGTTCCAAACTCTTGGCAAAGACTTAACCGCAAACTACTCTGAACTGTGTGATCCTCTGCAAAGACTTTGGTCCATTGACTTTGGCCCAGGCCTCTTAATTTGACTTCCTCACTGTAGTTGCCTTTCCTAGATTGCCCATCTTACTTGTTGGTGCTGCTCAACTTTTGTCTAACCTTGTCTTTCCCTCCCTTTTAAATTGCTGGAGTGCCATTTTGCTCACACTTCATTTTGAGCTTAACTTGTCCAGAATCTATTGGGTGGTGTGTAGTGTATTAACAGTGTGAATTTTCTACTGATTTACTTTAGTGAATTGTTTCACAACTGATGTGTAAATAAATGTATATTCTTTTACTCAGAAACCTTGAGTCAGTGTTTGTTTGAACCATAGCAATTGCTGTCCTTTGTGTAACTATTGATAGTGCTCACTTGCTCTTGAGATAAGTCTGGCTGCTCAGCCATTGCTACCACTTTACTGTGTAGTACAGGCTTGTACCAAAGGTGAGTTTGTACTGTCATGTGTAGTCTTAATTGTGTGTGGTGTTCCCAAAGGGTACTGCACATAATTCTGCCTAACAGGGGGTGCCAATGATACTTCCTGCCTGGGCTTCAATCTGGTCTAAGACCGGCCCTGATTGCAAGAAATGTAAAAGGTAGTCAAGCATGACAAGAACTCCGACCATTACAGAGGTCCATACCTAATGCTGCCATAGAAATTACATCATGGCCCACACCCTCCTATTGTGGTTAATATTACTGCTTCAAAGATAAGTAACTCGTGTCAATTGAAATGGCAACCCCCTAAAATAAGTGGTTTGAGTCATCTTTGGAGGCCGCCAGCACTTTCTGAAGTTGCCTAAAGGCGTATGATTGTTGTACTAATTGCCTGGTTTTGTCTTGCCAAAAAGGGGTCATCAAGATTAATGAAGCTGTTCACGTGTTTATCACCTAGGGTTTGGGGACTAGTTCAGATGCAGGGAGGGGTGGCACAATGTTTATTAGAGTATTTGAGCAAAGCGCTGATCATATTGTAACAGAAGTTGTAACGGTGGAGATAGACCTGTGTTGTTGTGAGTGTGAAAAGTTAACAGTTCGATGCACTCATCAAGAAAGGAACAGTAGTACCGTATTGATGTGAGAGACTGCGCTTCCAGAAGTGCGTCACAGTAGAAACTCGCCAAAAGTCAGGTCCGGGGTCAATTCCTAGTTTTTTCAGCACAGCAGTGACTTGCCTGAGACACTTCACATCCGGTGAGGACGGTTCTCCAGCACAACCAGTGGTCCTTGATTGGGGTTGTTAATTACTTCGGAGCTCTGCACATGGATTAAGTGTGTCAGGGACTATCATCAACTGCCCTTGTCATTCCCACTGCAAAACTAAGCAGCATGGGTTTGCCTGATCTCTCTATTCTTGTTAATATTTGAAAGAACTGACAGGAGTCTCATTCCCCTGACTTGACATGGCGAATAAACTTTAATGCTCCTATAAATGAGTGACGTATATGGGCTTCTTACCCGTTTGTGGAGCTCCTCCAAAAGTGATTTCTTCTCCCGTGCAATCAACTGTATGGGCCTGCTGGACAGAACACGTGTCCAGCTGAATTTACATGAGGTCCGACTTTGTACTCACTGTTGGTGTACAGTTTTAGGCGTAGTTTGGTGTATTTGTGTAAATGAACACTTAAATAGAAACAAATAGGCAATACAGGCTCACACTTCAAAGGAAGGAGCACATATGGATTACGGCTATGAATTCTTTAAAAGAAAAGATCCGTTATTTTGAATATAAAATAAAACCATCAATGAACATAGAGCGACCGCGATACACACCGATCAATCAATGGGAAAAGCCAAGGTAAACATCCCACGACATGCTAAAGGACCAAACGGGAGACAGCCGCAATACGACCAAAGACAAAAAACATAGAAAACTAAGACAGAAAGACTAGAACTAATCATCAAGAGGACCGTGACCCAAACTATTACCTCCCCAACAGCCCTAAGGACAAAATACAGAGGGGGAAAGGAAGCACTGAACCACAGACCCCAATGCAATGGGTGAGAAACAGAATGTTTCATCACTACACACTGTCCACCAATACATAGCAGGAAGCACAATACCCCACAACACAAAATCACAACTAAACAATAGTGCCAATGATGGTCACCCCACGGAAACCAAAGAACCAGTCAGGATAGAAGGATACAAACATCTGAATACACAGGCTCACCAAGTCGGATCCACCAGGACAACACATCAACACGACTCCGACACTGAACCATTCAAAGCCTTAACTGAACAGGGTCACACTAGATAACCTGAGAATCGTAATTACCCACCCAGTCCCACACCTGAAGATTAGGTTCAGATGCACCTACCAATCCAAACTATACTCAATAGGATAAAGTTGGATCAGCGCAACATCACCAAAATGAGTCGGCCCACGAGGAACCAGTGACACCCCAACCCATAGGTATACAACTGTAACGGAACCATAAGTACCTGAATCAGGACACAGACCCCACTAACACAACCATCAATCTTCTGCATACTTAAACCCACACAAAACCTCACAACCATCTCTCTCCCAGCAATCCGCACGCACTTTACCACACCGCATCAACAACACATAAACTTCACCCACAGCACTCGAGGCCTTCGCCCGATCCGATACTAGCACCAAAGCCCAGCACTCGGTGTATACCGAGCTGAAGATGCCAACAGCACACCACTTCTCCCACTCTCCTCCCCACTTCCCGACTAACCCTACCCAACCTTCCTGTTTACAGATCCGCCAGAGCGCCTCGGGACCAAGTCCGTTGGTGACGGTGCGCTATACAAGTACCGCTAACATAACATATAGAAAAGATAAGATGCATAATTCTCGCCTGTGTGCCCTTAACACAACCTCGACGTTTGTTATGCAGTTCTAAATTTTATGCATAAATGCCAAGAATATTAATATCAGAATTGATATTAAATCAGTACAGATTGCCTCAGCCAAACACTCCGTTGCCATCTAACGCAACTAAGTCACCGTGGTGAACAGCTGTCGTTTCCATGTACTTTAAATATATATAAACGTTTTCGTGTCAGTTCCTTCCATAGGCAATATTACACTGCCCTCTCGTGGCCGATATATATATATATATATATATATATGTATTATATATATGTATATATGTATATATGTATATATATATATATATATATATTCGTTTATATCTCTAATAACGGAAGTGTCTGCGATTTAAACTAGTGCGTTACATATTAAGCATGAATGAGGCACGCTACCCCTTAGCATTATTTATACACTGGTTGATACAAATAAATAGCTACGATTTTACAAACAATAGTTGCAATGGAATCGCACAGTGTATGAGGCTTTCAGGCTGATGTTTCCGCTTGGTCTAAACATGTTGCTGTGTTATTGCTAAAGTGCCACAGGGGAGCGTATCTTTCTTTAGCTCACGCAGTTTGCATAAAAGCGTAGAATTAAAGTCGGGCTCAGAAGTTGCAGCACAAGTCTCATACTTCTCAATGGCATTCTACGTGGTACTTCCAGTAACCGAAGAGTACACACTTTTTTTGTATTGGTCGTGAACTGACGCAGCCCCGGAGAGAGAGGACATAGTATTGTAATGTTGATGTTTTGTAAGGGTGAAATTGATGTTTGTAAGGATCTGTTCCATGTGTTGCATGTTAAACTAGGCTATCACTTTTGCATATAGAATGCGTTCGACGATACCACCTTATGAATCGTATCACATGGCGTTGCAGATAGAAACAGTGTAAAGCATCTATATAATGACACGTGTCAAAACCTATATATAGTTGAAGTCGCTGAGAGGAATACAGGATCAAGTTTCTGTAGTAAGAACTGTATTCTCACCCGCATTTCTTCTCAGAATGGTGTTCTGATCTTCAGACATCCCGGGGAAACTTGCATCGTCCGTGAGTGATTGCAAAGGAGAGGGTGTGATGGCACTGAATGCGACCCTCATCCCTCCTGCAGTGTAGTGTTACTCACTTCACCACTGACTCCCAGAGATGAGCACTCGAGCTTGGGTCTGTGGAGCCCACATGTTCGGATTCGTAATACCCATGTGTGGTGGGAGGAGAGCCAAAGATTCAACATTCCTATAGAACACAGAAGACTAAGTCCTGCAGCTCCACTGCACAGTCTGGGACTGCACCAGCACAAAGCCTTAGATGTGCTTCCATCATGGATAACCAAGTACAGGTCAGCGCAAGATGGCGGGTAGTCAGCCGCCTGCCACACTCGCATGGGCGTTCCTTTATTTGGGCACACCCATAGTGGTATAGCCGTAAGCACCAGCTTTCAAGGCATGACATTTCAAAAGGTTCAGAGTCAGTGGGGCTCCAGAACTTCATGGGATTTCCAGGCTCCTTAAATCTCAGCTAGAGGTTCTTCAAGGCTGGCAGATGGAGGTAGGTGAGAATGAAATATGTGCCTGACATTGCAAACAAGGAGACTTGCTAAGACCCTGCGCTCCTTTCTTCCCTGGGCAGTGTAGGACCCTCCAGTCTTCCTACTTCATGTCAGTCCGACAGTCGCTTCAAGTACCATGAGCCTGCAGGACCTGCGCTGTTTCTACTAAAATAAAAAGGCAGACCTTCAACAGCAGCGTCCTGGCTGCTCCATGGCAATCAGAGACACCTCTGTCCGGGTGAGTATTTCATACCTGGCAGGAGTGGCAACACGTTCCTTGGAAGAGGCAATTCAGGGGCGTTGCTTAATCTGGAAAAGATCCGGGGCTACGCTAATTTTGGGACTGTCGAGATTGGGGGCTAGCTAGCCTTTTGGCTGTAGCCCCTGAGATTCTATCTGGGGCTCCAACCAAAAGACCAGGGGCTATAGCCCCCTCAACCCCCTCCCCCAGCAACGCCTCTGGGCAGTGTCTAGATTTCTCCAGGTGTCAGCGTAATGCCACGGGGCTGCTCAGAACAGCCGATTGGAACGTGGCACTGTCATGTCCATCAGATGAATGACACGCGGCACTTGGGTGTAAGGATGGACATGGGCCAGTAGGTCTGTTTTTACATTGTTAGGGTGCGGGAAGAATTGAAGGGGTGATGTGAACTATTTCACTCCAAGTACCATGGGTTGTTTTCTGTACCAGCTTTGAAAGGATTGGGTGAGTATGAATGAAATGGGGATAACTTCTGCGACGCCTCGACTTAAAAGGGGATAATATTCCTTAGTCGTTTACGAATCTGAACGCCTCTCTTCCCTCATCCCTTGCAATTCACTCAGATTCTCTGCCACACCCACAAGGACCTGAAGTGTGCTCAGGAGTGACAATGCCGACTTTGCAGTCCATTTCTAAAATGTACATACACTGCTGAAACCATGAACACCCCCCCAGCTCACATGTGCACTTATAGCGTATATGCTGCCACCATTTCATCAATGTTTACAAGTGTCCGGTGGCCAGCATCGGACACCACAGCTTCCAACCTAGAACCGGTCTGGATTTTCTAAACAGAAAGAAAACAACGACAACAATCATAGCCAAAAGCTTGTGTTGATACAACCAACAACCCTGCTTGAATATGAGTGTGGATCTTACCAAATTGCTGACATACGAATCAAGAATGGTGTCTCGTCCTCCACCGTGTTTGATGACTGGAGAACTTGCTCTCTTATTTAACGGATTACACCTATTGCGATTGTTGTACTACTGCCATGTCCAGAATGCCTGCCTGATCCAATTCCAAAGCATTACTGTTCTTTGAGCAGGTCAAGGCATCCAGTCAGGCCGGCTTCCCAGTTGATTTGTCCGTATCATATCGGCAAATCCATTTCCCATGTTCACTCTTAGAGCTGAGCTTTCCTTGGGCTCTTTGTAGCTGCCAAGTTGCCCACTTCCATGTGTGACGCATCGCCCGGGCCTGTTACAATGGGACCCACTAAACTACCAGTTCCAGCATGCAATTAGAAACAGAAAATCAGGACTGGCTCGAAATGTCTCACATGGCAGCTATGTGGCTCACTGGGATCAGATCATTACTTTGTATCATGTCTACTACCATGCCTTGTTCATTCCTCACTCCATTGGGTCGATAGTGCCTTAATTCTCCCAGAGTCGGCAGTCTAAGATGAGTCTCAGAACCTTAGAAGCTGGGATGCTGACACTGGTTTTACCACTCACCAAAAGTGCAGGCCCACCCACCTGAATAAGCATACTCTCCTCATGTGTGCCATCTGCCTGGTATATATTCACTCATTGACAACCACGGGCGGCGGGAATTCAGCTCTGCCACCCGACCCCTCAATGTTGCCAGGAAACCTTCTGTGGTGATGTTGTGTTTTTCAGACAGGAGTAGGGGGATTGGTGGTGAGTCCAGCAATGATCAAGAAGCCCTTTCCTACATTTGTATTCAGGGTTCCTCTTTTACTAATCGATGGGCATGTCTTAAACTGCATTATCCTGCATAGCTGTGAACAATCACACCTCATCCACGCTCCTCTGAGTAAGCGCAGATCTCCGGCAACCGGCAATGGCCATGGCTCTCCAGCTCAGGTGAGCTTCGTTATTTCTTCCAAACTCTCCCAAACATTCCTTGTTGTGGGAAACAGATGAATTCTCTTTGCTCCATTACAGAGAGGCATCATTCATATCCAACATTCCACTGTGTCCCAATAATTCACCTGTGTGACTGTTATAGAGCATCACTCTAAGACACTTTCCAGGAGTGTGTTTATAGCCCTCACCTCAATGTCACCAAAGTGCATCACAGTGGCTTCTCTGTTGTCACAAGGGTGGTGGAACTGTCTGGAGGCTCTTTACTGGTCTATGCTAGGCGTCCTACTGGATTATTCCTCAATACCCCCAACACCTTTTAGAGAGAAGCAGGTTTTTGACTCAAAATCTCCTCCAGTCACACTATGCATCTCTGATGCACCAGAGGAGTATTACAGAAGCATTTTTCTTGAGCAAGTGCAATATGCCATGGTATTAATACTATGGAAAAACATGCAGTAGAGAAAAATATATAGTATTAAGGCATGATTGCACAAGAGCATTGCTTTCCTTCTGATAATACCCCAATACATTGTGACAAACTGCACACTGCATGTGCTGAGCACTCAAGCTCTTCAGCTAAAAGGCTTCATGCAATCTGCCCCAGAGGAAGACATCTGCTACATGTATGCTTTATGAGACACATGGAACAATGTACAGGCATGATAACTTAACCAATTTAAAGCATAATGCACCAACCACCATTGAGGATCCTGAAATGGGTTGTAATATAAAATCCACACAAGCATTGCAATCCATGATTATCCAATTAATCTGAGGAAATTGACTTTAAACATGACCAAAACTTACAACCCTCCACCTTTTTACCGTCTTCAGAAACAGAAATATATACTGAACGGGATGAGCACTATGAACGATGGGACCTTAATGTGCTGAGTTCTAACATATGTTGTCTTAAATGCAGACCTCCCCTAGACACGTGTTTCTTTTAATATGCTTTTATAATCATTCACTCTACTCGAAGTACAGTATTCACTGTAATGTTACCTCTCCCATTTTAGGCCCTGAGGAAGCTCTGAAGAGTGAAACATGTTAGCACGGATATGGAAAATGGGCATTGAAATGTATGAGTGCTGACCTTAACTAATACATTTCCAAGATCCTTGTCATTCTCATCCGAATCCAACTGGACACAAATCACCACCATTAGAGGGTTTCAGGTTTTGTGTACAAGCAGAACAATGTTAATTCCTTCAATCTCTAGAAGATTATTTTTCTTTGTTTCCTTAATCTAAATGTGTTGAATGACAGACGCAATCAGTACACGAGAGATCTTCTGATATGTACTGAACTGTAAAGCTTGGCATACTTCCCAAAAGTGACCAAGGAGTATTCACAGGCCACACATCCAAGTGTTTGCTGCACTGCTGTTTTCATGGGAGTGAATCCATCCCCCTGTGAGCCCTCCCAACGTCGCCCTAACCTCTTTCCACCTCCTCTGCTCACCGGATTATATGCCCAATGATATGCCTTGGCAGGGGCCAGCAGAGTGACTGCCCTGTAGAGCATCCACCTCAGCTGGCCCTCTGCTACTTCATCTATTTAGATATGAACTGCACCATTGCCCATCTTGTTGAAGTTTAACGTTTAAAGTAGCCACGGATTGCTTTGCATTTCACATGAATACAAACTCACAAATATGCTATCAGCTGTGCTTACTGAACCTAAGGTCCATTTAGGACAATGAGCTTGACCCGCCCTCCACGCAAACCCCCTCCCCCAAAGTGCAATAAATAAGAGATGGCTACTGCTAGAAATCAGAAGACAGGAGTTATATGATTGCTCTGATGCTGGAGAAAACCTGGGAGCTCCTATCATATACGTGTGTGTTTAAAAAAGTTTTTAAAAAAAAATTACAATTCATGGCCAGATGAAGGCATCATTATGTCTTTTGCAAACGGCGAAACAGGTTCAACCACAAAGACAACAGATCAATCTCTTTTTTGTAAATAATTTGTGTTGCCAGCATTCCTTGTTAGGTTTGCGTTGGGTCTGTTTATATACAATAATCAATGTTTTGGAGATAGGAATGTTGAGTATGTCTTTTAGGTGTGTGTTCAAGTATCTTAGCCATTCTAATCTGTGATTTATGTTTTGGATATTTCTATAGAATTCATTTTTTCATATGATTTGTCCTTTGTTATAAGAATAATGTGCCCATGAGACCATTTCTTACATATTACACGATCCCCGAGTATTAAATACCTGTCTGTCCTCAAAGTCTTTGGCACAAATCTGTGTACAGGACAGGTTTGAGTAGAAACGGGACATGAAAATATGAAAGCATTTACAAAAGAAAAAAAAAAGAGGTTTCATTTCCAAACTTAGTTTGTGCTGCCTTTGCTTTTAGCTCTATGTTCCTGTCTCTCAAAGGCCACGCCTTTGTATGTCGTCCCTCGGCCCTACCTTTCAGGGTTACCCGGTGATTACCTCATTCCTTTCTGGACCCCACCTCTAGAACATTTTGGAAAGTTTGGGCATTACCTAAAGCTTGCGAGGGCTAGGTTAGCCCATAACTATTGGGCAATGGCCGCGCATGTGCTTCTTTGGTTATCAAGTATTGCATTAAAGCATCCAATCCTCAATAATCCTGCGCTACAATCTGCTACAAGAAACATATGTGTTTTTATTTGTGTGTATGTTTTCGGACAAATCGCTCCATTCTGTTTCAGTTTACTTTAACGACATGGCCACATTGTTTCACTTCTAAACTCTAGCCTTTTTCGGGGGGTGATGGGGGCTGGGTAGTCGTGGGTGAACTTCTCGTCGCTATTAGTTTGAAAGCTCGTGAATATATCTGTATTGCACGCAGGAAAACATTGCATTCAAAGGGATCAATTCACATTTGAATGCGTGAGTCGTGCAAATAAAATGAACGGATCCCTTTTAGCTCCAAGCTGTATATATCCTTAATGCGGGCCTGCCCCCTAGTGGTTGATCTATTGAAATGCCATATCGCATGTAAATGTTTTTTTTTTAATTGTTTAAATTCTTCATTTCACTTCGTATAAAAACAAATATCTGCAGAATGAATGTAACATGGCGTTCCAGGCAATAATATAATAAACGGGTCGTGATATACTGACACATGTACATCATGAGACAAGTCTCCAGGTTATTATTTATTTTATTGAGCATTTGTTATTCACCATATACAACAGAATTGTGTTTCAAAGCACCACAAGGATAAATGAGAAGGGAACGGGGGAAATAATTTGGACGTGCACGTGCAGTGAGGAGAAGTGCAGGAGATAGGAGGGGGGAAGGGGAGCAGAGGAGTGGACAAGTGCTGGTGGAGGGCTGGGAGGCAAGTGCTAAGGGGAGCCAAGGAGGAGAACCTCCAGCTAAGTGCTAGTGCAGGCGACTCCCAAGGGTGGGATGCAGAGGTGCCAAGCAGGGGCCTGCAAGGGCAGTGCAGTTATGCACAGTCATCAACCTTCCAAATGTATCTGAAAGATGTTATGTTGTGTCTCTGGAGAGTGACTTGCTAATTGATAAACTTTCATCACTGAAGATATGGGATCTGCGAAATATAAAAAAAAGTTATTCACGCAGCATTTCTATGCTGATTAATGCAAAGACTGTAGCAGCATTTCCCATCTCGTCAAAAGAAAACATAGTTCCAGTAATGTCTAATTATTTGTCCCCAGGTAAAAATGGACGTCTTTGGAAATCTTAAACGCATCAAATTCTTTTTTCATATATAAGAAAGACTGCTGATGGTTGTGGGTAAATGCTACACGCATGCCCGTTGTGACTATGCTTCAACAAGCGAGAAGGCCACAGGACAAAGCACAATCATACTTACCTCACTAATATTGTTTAAAAGGCAGGCACTAGTTCAACCTAAAACCATTGCTCTCGTTATTGGAATACTCCCCAACCCCAACCATGGAACCAAAACACGACTAGCGCCATAACACGCAGACTCTTCTTTCATCACCCCGATTTTGGAAAGATATTCCAACCCACTATGCTCAAACAGGACCTGACAAATGTTCTAAAATGGCACTGAAGAAATAAGTGCTCACTATCCAAAAGAATACGTACTGCAATGACCACCCAAGGATCTAATACTGTGGCAATACGCCACGAGGTGGCGGGCCAATACCGCCCCAGGTAATGCCCCCGGGGGAAGTTATAGGTCCGAGCGAACCAAGGGCCTTAACGGTGCCCCGGGGGCATTACCGAGTGGCTTATTGCCATTAGTACCCCGGCTCGTTAGACCGGGGTACTAATTGCTTTTTTTTGTGTTCCAAAACACGTTTCGGAACAGAAAAATAAAAAAGGGCAAAAAAATGGCCGCCGACATGGAAAGGGAAAACGTAGTCTGTTTTCCATGGCGGCGTTCGCTTCCAAGACCAGAAGAAAAAAGAAGGTAAGTGGGGTCGGGAGGGGATGGGGAGAAAAAATAAATAAAAAATTACCGCTGTCTCCGGCGGGGGATGATGGAAGCCTCCAGCCGTGTGACCGCGGGATAGAAGGTAAGTGGGGTGGGGAGGGTGAAGGGAGGAGGGAGGAGGGAGGAAAGGCTGGGAAAAAAAAAATCTTACCTGATTCCCCAGAGGGAGACGAAGTAAGCCTCCAGCCATGTGGAGGCTCGGAGCGGGGATAGCCCTGCCTCTAGCCTCCTCATTGGCTGAGGGGCTGCCACGCCCCCTGCCGAGGGCAAGGCGGCTGGAATCCCGGCCAAGAATGGAAGGATTCTCACCAGGTAATGACCCGGCGAGAGCCAATCAGAATGCTTGTTGCATTCTGATTGTCTCTCGCCGGGTACTAATGTAGAATATGGGCCTGCTGTTTATACTGCATATGTCCTTTCTTTCGCTCTCTTTCTACGTTATGTCTCTCACCCAGCGTTTCTCAATCCCTCTCCCTCCATCTTTCACACACGCGCATATACACACAAACACACACTCTCTCTCTCCCTCCTCCTTCTCTCCCTCCTTTCTTCTGTCATTTACAAAACCAAAATATTATCCGGTAAACAAGCAGGGTTCATTATGCTATGTCACTACATGTTATACAGTGTACACTGCACATCACTGAAAATCCAAATACAATGGTCTGCTGTTTTCCATTTCTCAGAATGCGCTCTCTTATCTGGGAATTTGCTAGAATGTTCTTACATCCTGCAATATTATAATATGATTTCCCTAACAGAGGTTGTGACAAATGGACTTATGCCAAGCAGGAGTACTAGGATGAGTAGAGGCTAAAAGACTTCTACAAACCAAGAGTGAACCCAATCATAAGTGTAAAACAGAGATACACCTTCTTTGCCTTTTGTGGTAACGTGTGTCAAGGACAGGCTATAATCCCAAGAGGTGTGTGAATTTTAAACAGAGGTAACCTAAGCAGCAAAGTACAACAGTCCAAAAGAAAGGAATGTGAAGTTAACCCCCACGGACTGGAACAGTCTGCAACCCAAACTAACAGCCCGAGAGAAGCAAAGGCAGTTAACGAGGGCTCTGGGCCATTACCCCGTCTTCCAGCCATTGGAACGGGGAGTTTATGCCAACAGCACCCCGTGATACCACTTTGGTAACCCAGGGTGCTAAAAAAAGTATTTTCATTCATTAAACGGATGCAGCGTCTGCTTAATTAAGCACACCAAATGTAACAATAACTAAATAAAAAACACTATAAAAACCCACCCCTGTAGAAAGAACACTGAATATGCAAGATATCAAGATATCAAGATACATAATGCTAGATAAAAAGACTGGAAGAGAAAGAAGAATGAAAAACACAATGTTCTTGTAAAGGATATGTTCTTGAGTTGCAATAGGGATTAAAGTGGTTTTGCCAGTCTCTAGAGCCCAAAATAGACCAGGGGGTCAGGTTTTAGACAATAATACCTCAGCAAAGTCTTGGCAATTCGGCAATGGAGAACCAGCTGTTCGGCAGTTCAATTTGGTTCAAAATGCGGCAGTCCGGGTAGTCCAGCTGCAAGCAAATGTCAAGGTGAGGTCGAACTGATGGATGCAGTGATTTGAAGCATTATTCAAAAGATTACAACCGATGGATGCTCAATGGCATACAGGCTGATGTCAGGATGTGCAAGATGAGTACATTATCCGCTGTGCTCAAAGGACTCAGTTTGGGAAGTACACAAGGGTCAGTTTGATCATCGGTTGAGCAATGATGAAGAGGATGGAGGTTCGAACAATGGTTCGAGCAGTGCAGATGCAAAAATGCTTCTTTGTTTGAGCTGAGGCAACGACGCGCTTTCAGATGGCATGGTGTGGTAACCTGTGCACGTCCACATGTCGTCAGCTCGATCACCAAGTATGGCGATTAAAAGACCCTTAATATCCCCGATAGCTAACGTGTTCCCTCCTGTCATTTTTTCCAACTCATGTATCAATTTTCCGTGTGTGGCCATGGAATATACTATGGCCTCGTCCCTCCTTTTTCGAGCAACGGGAATTGTAACACATGGCACTCTTTTTCCTCTCTCATCCTTTTTCTATCCACAGCAGGGTGATAGTCCTGCATCGCCGTCTACCTGGCAATGTCCTTAGTCGGCTCACATAGGGTGGTGGAGACACCTCCCTCTGACCGTAAGATGCTCCTTCATGTCGGTCTGACTGTGTGGCTGTCTCTGCTGCCTTAGGTGCAGACTTGCTAGAATCTGACAATCTTATTCCTTTTGCTCTGGAGAAGCATTTTCGTGTCTTCTCTCTTCTTTTCCTCATATTCCTCTCTTTCTGCGTCTGATATTGTCTGTCCCCAACTCGTGTAGCTCCTCTCATCTTCCTCGTTTCTGTTTAGTGTCAACCTATCTAGGGACAGCTCTCTATTCCTACTACTTCGGGAGGCGTCCTCAGGGTCATATAACTGAGTGCTCTCAAGGCGCTCGTCCTCCTCTCTTCCTTGGGGTACTTGTTCTAGCCCCATTTCAGCATATATTCTATCAATCGTCACCCCGATGCTTCTGGTGGTGAAGTCATCTTCGATATTTGCCCTAGATGTGCCTGGTACTGAATCGTACTCAGGAAATAATTCTTCTATGTCTTCCCATTCTACTACTGGATCAGGTTTTTTTAACCTCTCTTCCAGATATTCAAGATCGCGTACTCTCTGTCTTTGTTTATGTTCTATGATGTCATCGAACTCTCTGCACTTCCTCACTTCCTCTCTGATCTTCTTCCTGTTTCTTTGCATCTCTACGTTCATTTGCCCTTTGTATTTCCTCATCCCTTTCTCTTTTTATTCTCTTCCCCCTTATCTTTTGTTCTTCTTCCTCTTTCTCTGTTGTTCCTGCCTGTTCTGATCATTAGCTGCTCTTGGCTTATGATTGCATTTCCTTTGTTGCTCTTCGAAATACAGCTGTTCACGTCTCTGTCTATCTTTTTTCCTGATAATTTCTTCTCTCAAACCTTTTTCCTTTTCTTTCTCTTTTCTTTGTGAATCGTCTGGCTCTCCTTTTTGTCTCACATCCTCAATGCCTTTCCCATCGAGTTTCAATAGAAACTGACCTCCCATGCATTCGTTCTGTGTAAATGCCATCTCATCAGTTCTGTCCTTATCTCCATTCCATCTTTTTCCCTTTCTATTCGTATCTATAGATGTACTTGCTCGTGCCTGATCTCCTTTTTCGTTCTCGCACCTCTCCTTGTCCCTCGGGACTTTGGAGGTGATATCTCTGTCTCGGTCTTTGTCTGGGTTTTCGTCACTACTTCGCGTAGGTGACTCATATGCCGGGTTGCTATAGCCCGTGGCTGCTTTAAGTTCTCTTAAGGGATATAATCCTTCGTCTTTACTGGCTTCGCTTTTTGTTTCAGACAGGGCGGGTGGCGCGGAAGGCATTTCACCCCCCTCTGTGCATATGTTAAGTATCCAATCTACCGGTGGCTCCTCCTCCTTATCCTCTTGGTACATCTTCCAAAGCTCTATACTAGCTAGGCGTTTGTCTAACTTTTTCCCAGTATATGTGGCGTGCAAATTTGTTGTCATGTGTTGCAGAACTGCTTTAGATAGTGATCCACCCTGAGGCCATGGCATAAACATTTTTTGGGCGGTTCCTTTGACCCATTCTGCACTGTACATTTTCAGCTTAGGTGCATGTTTTGGCAACTGTTTGCACAAGTGTATTAGCGGTGTAATATCTTCCATACTTAAAATTATTTATCTTCTCCTCACACAACACTTTGTTATGTTTTAAACAAAATCAACAATATGAGCGAGCACCAATTGTCGCAAGCTCCAATCCCGTTTTTCACAAAAAATTATATATATTTTTTCTTTCCAACAACCATCAATTCACATTATACAATATCTTAGTTAAACAATTGCGTAATTTCGGCGCTAATTCTTCCAAAAATGTCTTCTTTTTTTCTATGATGTCAGAGGAAAAAAGGAAAAAAAAAAAACACATAAGACAGACGTGACAGACTAGACAGACTCCAGCTGGCTACATAGACCTCTGCCCCTATGATTTACTCTGACATGGAATGTAAGCCCATTCCTTTCGAAAAGCTTATTTAACTGCTTCGGTCTCCTATTGCCCTATCTTTTCAGGAGTTTGAATGCAGGCTTCTTCTAACCGCTATATTCAAGCATAGGTATTTGCGTGTATCATCTCTCTGCTCAGGTATCCTCTTGGTATCCTCTCTCTAGCTTGGGTATCTTCCTGGTATCCTCTATGTTTTGTTCGGTCACCCTCTAGTCAATATTACCTTCTCCTAATATATATACTTCCTTCTCTACTTCTGACTTTATTTTTGTCCCACATCCATCCCTCCCTCCGTTACCTTCCTTTACTTGTTCTAAGGCATGTGACTTTTTGCAAAGCATTTATTCTTTTTCACTCACCGTTTGCATGTTTTTCCTCTCTGGATCCTCAGGATCACCGCTTTTGTCACTGCCTCTCCTACTTTTCTTCCGGAAGGCTGCTCGTAGAAGTGGGAAGGGATTTGTGGGTAAAAACACAGGCTCCTTCAGACCTCAACTGCAGATTTTATAATTTCCTCTAGCCACTATCTACGGGGAGCTTCTCAGTCTACGTAGCCAGATGGCAAAAGGATTTGTGATATTGACAAGGAACTAGACTTACTTATGTTGATGGTCAATGGGTGTCTTCTCTAATCGATGGTCGATAAATCACACTTTATCTGCTACCAAGTGTGCACTAGGACCCCAACCGGCCCATAAAACTGGGGGTTGCCCAATAGCACTTTAAGATGAGTAGCAGCACCCAAGAGATGGATGGGGATGCAGATTAATACTCTAGCATCGAATCAATAATGACAACTCAATAGTTTGGCAAAGGGAGTCAGTTTAATGACAAGTACATAAAACGGGGAGTTCATGAACATCAGCTGTCGCTCGATCTTCCTTCTCGCTTGACAACTCCAACGAACTTCATAAAAAACACATCTTTTATGCTAAAAACTCGTCATCACTGGCGTGTAACACTTAAAATGTTGCATGCAATTCTATTGGTTATAGGAAAGTAACTTTAATATAGGTACTATATCTGTATATGGTAACGAAGTGAGGGGATTGGAAAAACAGTGTCAGGTGGGGCATCTGAGCCCTTCCTTCAAAATGTCTGCCGTAGACGTCACTAAAAGTATGACGTCTCATTGGCTCTGTTAACTATAGCACCCTAGATTACTTGGTTCACTATAATTGGGTTGGCATCGACCCTACTCATACTTTTCCACCAGCCTAGCAGCGTTCGGAGTAGCTGGCCAGGTGCAGGGAGCTTGTCCGCTCCCCCAGTCTCCCTCCAATTATTGCAACAATCAATCATCACCAATTGTCATGTGTCAATTATTTCTTTGTATCTTGGCCTCGAGACTGCTTCTTGTCTGGAAAAGTGAATGCACCCCGGACATGGCACAATTCCATGCGTAGGTGTGAAAGGATCATTCGTTCTGCTGACTCGGTCACCTGATTCCGACACCATGAAAGTCGTCTTATTCTCCATGTAATTCGTGCATTTGATTTAATTGTATCAACCATCTGCCTCCTGTGGCTTATCTTGACCTTTCAGAATAGGATACTCTGTTCTTCTCTTCATTAAATGTATCTACTGTTGGCCTGCTTCAGCTGGTACGACCTTGGCTTCTTGGCATAACATGCCTTCGTCTGAGTTTTAGTCTGTCCTTAATACTCTAGTTTCCTGCTGAGAAGCTCTCCTCGTGAGACCTTAAGTAACCTTTGGTCAGTTCTGCTCTTGTGCATAGTGGAAGTATACTTATCTACAGTTCTTTTCTTGAGGTACATATGTATAGGCAGCACTTGCCGCACTCTATTTTATTTCTAAGCTTTAGCAAACCTCACAATTTTCTTTAGCTTCTCGCGGTTCCTTGTATATGTATACGTGTAAGCTGGCTGAATATTTGCATCACACTCATGGCATAAGCATCTAACATTTCACATCGTTATTTCACTTTAAAACTCAGGATGTCACTTATCCATGGTGTTTCGTCTCTTTTCATCATTCATAGGTTGTCATCTCTTTTATATGTAAGTCAGTCCGGGTTCTTGTGACATCACCATTCATCTTCTTTTAGGATTTTCTTGGCTTCTTCTGGTATTGCATTTTGAAAATCGTCGTTCTGTCTCACTTGTCGATATGGTTATCTCAATGGGTACCTTACTGTCCAAGGTTTCTTAGGTGCAGGTACTTCAATAGGTGCTATCCGTCTGATAGGTACTGGGCAGAGCCCTGCTGCTGCTCTCTGCTGGTTTATTTGCTCGTCATACATCACATATTTCGGCGTGAACGTTCCTGGCACCTCAAAATGGGCAGTGGGGATGTCAATCGTGTTTGGGACCTCCTCTAGACTACCATATATGGAACTTCTACCCAACAGCCAGTCAGGTGGAAGGGACAGAGTTAGGGTTTCCCGGGACTTTGGGAAAAGTAAGGTAACAGGCCATAGAAAGCAAGAGGCCACAGGGGCCATCTTGTTTCCTATCAGGAATCCACTGATTCCAATGACAGGGCCTGGGCATCCAAAAATGGAGGACACACAGGGCACCTATCAATTCAGCACAGAGCTTCCACCAGCCCGTACCCTGCTCTGTGGGACAAACACACGTGCCCAAAAGCATACACTAGGAGTATAGGGTCGTACTCCCACCCATGGGTGCCATAAGGGTATCCCAAGGGTCTGTTCACCAAACCAACTACAGGAAGAGCCGCACCGCCAGGAGTCCCACATGAACTCCTGCATGGAAAACAAGCCAGAACACATGATAAAAAGCAATAAAGGACAAGAATTTGGAGAACCTGTCCCTCCAATGCATTTCCAGCATCACAGTCGCCCCTCCCCCAGACTGAGATTAGAGTGTCTAATCACACACAATATTGACATCCTCATCCAGACGTTCAACATACCTTCTGGAAAGGCCATCTCCGTTATCATGACTCTTCCCTGGTCTATGCTCTATGGTAAAGTCTAGCCCTTGTTGGCGAATGGACCACCTGAGCAGTTTTGGGTTTTCACCCTTTATCTGCATAAACCACTTGAGGGGTTTATGGTCTGTTTGGACCTTGAAGGTAGACCCTGTAAGGTAGGGCCTAAATGCCTAAGGCTCCAAACTATACTGAAACATTCCTTTTCAACAGTAGCCCACCTAATGTCTCTACCCTTGAGTTGTCTACTGATGAATGTGATTGGATGTTCCCTCCTTTGTCATCTAACTGGGTCAGGACAGCTCCAATCCCGGTGTCGCAGGCATCCGTCTGGACGGTAAAGGGCTTGCTGTAATAAGGTACACACAACACAGGTGCCCTACACAGTCTTCTGTCCAATTAATGTTCCTTGGTTGTTTGGGCAAAGTCAGAGCTGTCAGATGTGCAGCTATGGTTCCATTGTCTGCCATGAAGGTGTGATAATACCCAGTGGGTCCCAAAAAGGCTCTCACCTGGTTTTGAGTAGTGGGAGTCTCCCAGTCATGTACATCCTGTACTTTACTGGGGAGAGGTTGAATTTGACCCCCTCCTACCTCATGACCAAGATACATGACTTTCCCCTGAGCTATCTGGCAGTTGGTGGCCTTGATAGGAAGGTTAGCCCTTTTCAAGGCCTGCAACACTTTATCCAAGTGAGTCAAATGCTCCTCCCAAGTGCAACTGTAGACGGCGATGTTGTCTAAGTAGGCCACACAAAAGGCTTCCAGCCAAATGAGTGCATGATTGACTAAACGTTGGAAAGTGGCAGGTGCATTCTTCAACCCAAAAGGCATGACTCTAATGGCCTGATTCATGGAAGTGTATTATAATGGCACAATCCCATAGGAAAACGTTCCATGAGTCAGGCCCTAAATTGGTAGAGCCCCTCAGGTGTTGAAAATGCAGTCTTTTCCTTGGCATGGTCCGTCAGAGCTATTTGGCAAATGCCTGAGGTAAGGTCAAAGGTGCTCACAAATTTGGCAGCACCAATGGTGTCCACGAGCTCATCAGCCCTGGGCAATGGGTGCGCATCAGTTTTGATGACGCCATTGACTCCTCTGTAGTCCACACAGCACCTCCATTCCTTGGTACCTGCCTGGGATCTTACCTTGGGGACAAGAACCACGGAACTGGACCAGGGACTGGTTGAGGGTTCAATAAAACCCAGATCCAACATGTTGAGAACCTCAGCCTGGATGTGCTTCTTAACTGTATGTGACATACAGTAGCACCTGCTTTTGACAGGCAAACTGTCAACAGTGTCAGTTATGCGCCTACACCATGGTGTAAAGCCTGTGTCAGTGAGAACAGAGAGGCATACTGCCAGAACAAAACTCTGCAGGCCCTCTGCTGCTCTGTTGTCAGATCGGGAGAGAGATGCACTCCCTCCACTGAGCCATCCTAAGGGTTGCTATGCAGAAAATCAGGAAGGGGCTCACTCTCATCCTCTTCTTGCTCTGAAGCCAGCAAGAGACATGAGACTTTGGCTCGCCTATGGAAAGGTTTGAGCATGTTAACATGGAATTCCTGAGGAGCTACCACAGGGACTCCCATGTCAACCAAATAATTGACTTTGTCCATCTTGCAGATGATCCTGAAGGGTCCAGTCCATTTATTTGCCAAAGCTCTAGGCTTGGTAGACCCCATCACAAGGATCTCCTGTCCTGGAGTTCAATCCACTTGCGAGGCTTTAAGGTCATGCCAGTAGTTGTTCAATTCCTGGCTGGCCTTGAGATTCACTGTCGCCTGACCCATCATCTGTGCCATCCTCAGTCTGAGGCCTAACACATAGTCCCCCACTTGCCTGGCAGAACCTGGAGGTGTGGCTTCCAAACGTTCTCTGATCAAGGCAAGGGGCCCCCTCACTGGATGGCCAAAGAGTAATTAAAGGGGCTGAAACCAACACCCACTTGAGGGTAAGTGAGCAGCAGGCATGGCAGGAGGAGATCCCATTTCCTCCTTAGGGACTCTTCCAATGCACCTAGCATGCCCTTGAGAGTTTTATTAAATCTCTCAAACAGACCATTGGTCTGGGGATGGTAAGAGGTGGAGAACTTGTAGGTTACCCCACACTCTTTCCTGATGGTTTTCATGTAACTCGACATGAAGTTGGGCCCTCTGTCAGAGACAACCTCCTTAGGGAATCCAAAATGGGTGGAAATGCCCAGAAGAGCCCTGGCAACCACCATGGCAGTAGTAGTCAGAAGGAGTATAGCCTCAGAGTACCAGGTGGCATGATCAACCAAGACCAGGATGAACCAATGTCCACTTGAAGTGGGAGGGTCAAGGGGATCGTCAATGTCGATGCCCACCCTCTCAAATGGTTGCCAACCACTGGCAATGGCTGCAGTGGGGCAATGACACTGCCTCCAGTCTTGCCAGACATCTGACAAGTTGGGCAGGTCCTGCAGTGGGACTCCAATTCTACTCCCATCCGGGTCCAGTAGAAATGGGGAGAGAGCCTTTGCTTTGTCTTCTTGGTCCCAAGATGAACAGCCAAGGGCAACTCATTTGTCAATTGCAGTAGGAAGGGCCTGTAAACCTGGGGTACCACCAGCCTCTTGAGGGCACCAGGTTCAGGCTTAGTGGGCTCACTAACAAGGAACTCACCCTCCCAATAAATCCAGAATGTCCTAAGCACTTCTCTCTGTGCCTGGGACAGCGCCTGTTTCCTCAGACCCTCGAGAGAGTGGCACTCTCTCTGACCCTTACAGAAGTCCACCCGGGAGGATCCCCCTTCAGCCAACAGGCATTGTGGTCCTGCGGGTTAAGCATCTCTCCCACAGGTGGGTCTTCTGCCTCTTCTCCCTCAGGAGTTGAGTTTGAGTTTACCACTGGATCCAGCCTGTCCGGAGCCTGAATCCCCGTGGGTACTGCAGAAGCAGCAGGAACAGAAGGGGTCCCTTTTGCAAAGGTGACCGTCTTGCTCTTCCTTCTTCGTTGTGCTTTGGACTTCCCCATCGGTGAGGGTACGGGACTCGCAGCCAGACCCGATGTGACCTGTGATCAGGTGACCTCCGCAGCAGCCATGGGTAGACCATCTGAGATCATCCCCATTTCTACCAAATCATTTCCTAACAAAATGTTAGAAGGCACTTTGTCCTGAACCAGGACAGGCAGCTTTGCAATCTTGTCTCCATTCGTAATGTTGACTAAGGCTACAGCCGATAATTTGGGAGGCCCACCAGCTAACCTAGTGGTTCTTAGAGGAGCATCCAACATAGTGCTCTGGCTTGAGCACGGTCCTGTCCACCACTGTCATGCTCACCCAAGTGTCTCTCAAACCAGTAGAAGGCTGGCCATTCAAGAGGACACTTCTCAAAAACCTACAGCTTTTTTGTGGGATTGTCGCCAGTACTTCCGTGTACTGGTCCCAGACCCCAAGGGACACTATGGAAATCTCTATAGGAGCACCAAATGTGATTCTTGTAGCAGAGGGGAGGACGGTGGCCTCCACCTCAGGCATAGGGTAGTCAGGCTGACAGCCTGGACTCCAAGCGCCTTACCTTTACACTTGGGGTCACCCTTCTTGTGATCCAGAGCACCACATTCCCAAAAAGTGCCAGCAATGGCAGGTACAGTACTAGAACCACTGGGATCCTGCTTTGCAGCAAGAGGACCACTACTCTTAATCCCACCCACATAGGATGTATCCCCACTAGGTTTTTGGGTCTTAGGAGAGGAAGGTTTTGGTTTACCCGACTGTGACTGCTTCTGGGACTCCTCAGCTTTCTGAGAGGTCCCCTTTTCTTTGTCATTGTCCTTCCCACTCTAGTCCCTAGGGGACACCCAATGGGAGACCCACTTGTCAGCCAGCCTGGACAGCTTAAAGGGATCTAAAATGTTCTGGTCAGCAACACACTGACACAGCTCCGGTGAACAGGCTTTCGAAAAATGCTCAAAAAACAAACGATGTGACAATTCAACAAACGTTTTCACTTTGTAACCATCAATCCACCTCATCATGTTCATATGGGCAGCACTCATCCAGTCAATCCAAGACACATTCTCTCTTTTCGTGAATTCCCATAACCTTTTAAGGTATTGGGTAGGTGTCTTTGTTAGGGAGAATTCTCAATAAATGGCTGATTGCCCTTACCTAATGAGTCCCTCAGCAGCTTTGCTGGATTTCTGGCATTTATCTTTTCACCTGGTAAGAGTGTGAGCCTTTTTCCCACTCTTACATGTGTTTGAAGTGTGTGTTTTAACTTTTTGTGTGATCTTGGGCACTGGAGCCTCACCTACTCCAGAGCACCACTTTTTGTGTGTGTTACACAGGACCTTCAGTGCAGTGACACAGGGTTGTCTTTGAGACTTCCCCCTGACTCCTTTTTTCTGGGGCTGACTACTGTCCCCCAGAAACAGGTAAAGTTGCCATTAACTTTATATAGTCACTTTAAACTACAGACCCAGTACAACCCATTTTACATGGAGTACTGGAAAGGGTTTATTCTTATCCCTTTTTGTCTGTGCCTCTTGGAGCCTTGTTTCGCTCCCTTAACTTTAAGACTTGGCAGGTGGCAGTGGTATCTACCCTAACTTTTATACCGCGATTATATTATATAAACGTGAGAGGACGCTAGAGCATGACCAAGATGGCGCTCTTGTGTGAGCTCCGGAGGCGCACCCGAATTAATTGTTTAAAACAGCGCATCCAGGGGCAATCCTTCCTCCCAGAAGCGCTACCGACATTCTCGGGCGAATTGCATCGGGCCGCCGCCCGTCATTGGTGTAAAGAAACGCCTGATGCTGCCTCCAGGACACGGCGACGCCGAGAGCAGGTGCTCTTGTATTGGCCAGGACACGACCGTCGGCACGGGAGGACTCGGCCGCAAGGTCCTGCAACACTCCTGCACCCCTGTGGGTACCCACAACGGCCGCGCAGCTGTCTGGGGGACCGCACGTGGAGAGTGGGTCTAGGGTGGAGGCTCCGGCCACCATCATCCCCTGCGTCAGCCCGCGGAGGGGAGCGGGCGATCACACTGCGACGGACCCACTGGGCAGCCCCTGCCAACGAACCATCACCGCCGCTTACCAGGCGGAAAGACCCGGGACATGCAGATGGCGGACCTGGCCAGAAGCCCTCTGGCAGACAAGCAACCTCTGCACACATTCTGGCGCCGGGGGACCCGGATGGTGGCGTGAGGAAACAGCAAATACAGAGGCATTTCAGGTGAGCCACCCTCCCCTTTTGGAGCCCCTGAGGCGCTACGAACACTGAGACAACACACATCGGGCTCCAGGCTCATTACACAACACAGTAGCGTGGGCCCAAGACCGCCACCAAGGGCCCCCCCATGCACATAGCCCCCACGGCAAGAGCTTGATAGCAGCGGCGACATAAGACCTGCCCCAAAACACAGGCAGGCACACCAGCCCGGGGGCTCCTGCTCCAGGCTACTCAAGCAAGTGTCCAGGCGCATGAGGGGGCGGAGGGCTCCTCAGTGTGGCCCCACGTCACCCATTAAACCCCTGCTGGAGTGAGACATTGTGCTCCCCAAAGGGCCCCGGGGGTCTCGGGTGGCCGTTAGCGGACCCCCCCAACCATAGGACAATACAGCCTTTTACAAACTAAAACATAACGTCAATTCGGAACATAGGCGGCAAAAATACAATTACATGATGTGGAGTGCCTCCATTGCGTTTGCTGTAGTCACACACTAGTGTATGTGGAAGACTGCCTGTTTGGGAACTAATTTCTCATCGTCGGTGCAAAGTTTTTGAAGCATAACCTTATCAAACAATATGTTTTTCAACCTGTTACTCCCTACATTCTTTCTACTCTTTCCGTGTACCTCAAGGTTAAAAAAACAAGGGACCCTTATGGATGTCGACAAATATGCGGCCATACTGAGCTCGTGTTGAAAAGAGAAAATGCAGTGGCCTTCACTCTGAATGCAAATACATTCTCAATTTGGCTACAACATTTAAGCGTCTATTTATGGTAACCGCTACTGGCGTACACGTGCAGAAGGGCTGTGTGTACGAAATGGAGCAGGTGGCTGCCTCAGATTCCTGCCAGTCAGACCGCAGTAATGTTGTTTATGGATTGTAAAATAGACCCAGTAAGTTCATTTCGTACAATGATTAGCAAGTCCCACTGTACTGTATGACAGTACTAACAAGAATACCTCAATGTTTGACTTTCTACTACCACGTCTCATTAATGCTCACCCTTCGAAACAGTGTTCCATAAGTGTTATAAGTGCATTGGTGCCTTATTTGTTTAGGTATGTTAGCGCCAATGTTCGCGTTCAACAGAAAATTAAGTAAACATGGCGGACGTATCGAAAGATTACGACTCACTTGACGCTGTGCCACAACCAATTGGTGAAAGCACAACATGGTCGAGGGCAGCACGTCACGGAATAGCCAATTGCAATCTTCTCCACGGAGCGAACAGGGAAGTGTGACCGCGGAGTGGACATAGATATCACTAATTTTTAGAGACATACTTTTTGATTGTTTTTAAGGGAACTACTGGATGGATTGGCACAAAATTTGCAAAAGCAGGCTTTCACGCCCAAGCTCCTGCCTCAAATTTGGTGGAATTCCGGCTGGAGGTTTGGCCTGTAGCTGTGCGCAAACTTTTCCCCATTCAGTCTATGGGGAAAAAAAACGTTTTGGGACCCCCCCTATAACTTTGCCCCCCCTGGACCAAACATCACCAAACTTTGCAATACATATACCTTTTTTGCAAAGTGTGGTGAGGATTCTTCCAGGGGGAGCGAAGTTATAAACCACCCAAAAAGTGCTTTTCCTATGGAAACAGCAATTTAACCATAACTACACGGCCACTACCGTGGCTGTGTAATATATACATATATAGATATATATGACACAGCCTGCGGTAGCAGCTAAGTTTGGGTGGCTTATAACTTCGCTCTCCCTGGAGGAATCCTCATCAAACTAGCTTCGTAAGGTGGTGTTATTGGATGTTAGGAGATAAAAAATAATTGTATGCTTTGTTTGCTATTTTTACAGGGTAAATGGCAGGAACGGTATGGACAAGTATGCAGTGTATGTATTTGTGAAGGTGTGGGTTACTAAAGTACTGTGTGATTCTGTGGTGCTTGGAGATGGGAGAGTCTGAAATAAAGTAAGGGTTGCAAGGAAGGACCTGGTGCTTGTGTTGGAGACTGAAGGGAAGGGGGGAAATGCTGTATGTCTTGCTTTATAACACTGTACATAGTTGTAGATGATGTGATAGATATGACAGCACCTGTGCATAGTTGAATGCTGTTGTGAAATATAGAACGGAATGGACAACCAGGTGGAATGAGAGAGTTGTGGGGATTGGAATTAACAGTTGTAGAGGCAGTGGTGTTGTTTTAGCTGGGAGCCTTTTATATGATAGTGGCTATCTGTGTGCATAAATAAAGATGCATGTATTCAACCTGGCTGTGTGTAATTTTATAACACACTAGAAAGCCTTTTTCCATAATTATACTGTTATTTCTCCCATCTTTGAACATGAAATGACACTTTGTTAGATAGCTGTGTGTGTTGTGTCTGATTACTAATATAGTCATTTGTAAAGGAAGTTGAAATGATAGAATGTATGTGAAATATGGAGAATGTATAGAAAGGAAATTGTATGTACATCTTATGCACTATAATGCATTAAATGCTATCATGGTTGATATGTGTTAAAATACGTGGCAGCGGTTACAGAAATAATAGAATGAATGAAGAAAATAACAGTTTGCACATTGCAGTTAATAATATGGGTAAATAAAAATTTGGAGAGCAGACAACTTTGCAAGTGACACTTGGTGATAGTAGATGGGAAAAATGACTGTAAGCTTGTTTTACAGGTTACACAGGTTAAGTGGCAGTTACTCTGTTTATATCCATTTACACAAGAGATATACATGCACCATTCATGACAATCCTCCCGATTTCGGCGAGAGACTCCCAATTATTCTGTCAGAAATATTGTTATTTTTCACATTCTCCCGCCGAAAATATATTTTGCCTAATGCATTCTTATGACACAAATGTTGTCTCACAATCTTTCGGAGGAAATGTCCCTCCCAGGTGGGTCGGAATGTTGGCATGAATGATGTACTGTGCAAAATATATTTGTACCTGTACTTTGTGTTCATGCATGTGGATGTGCATGAATATGCAACTAGAAATGTTGGAGAGTTTACTAGTAGTTGCTGTAGATGCTTTGTAGACACAGCGCAAATGTACTCGGATTGATCAAAAGTACATCTAAAGTGTTGAATTGTGATGATGGAGTTAGATGTAGAGGTCTTGCATGTGATGAGTGGATGGTTGTGTGACTGCTTAACAGCAGCCAATGAGGGAATGGTGCAGGGCGTGAAGTGGAAAGGGTAGAAGGGCTGCCCTAGTGTTACTTATGCGCTCCGTGGACAGCACAGCTGTTTGCAGACAGGGCATGCCATATTCGGGCCTTCTGAGCATGAAATGGGAGCGTATTTTGAGGATTAGCCAATCAGGTGTTGAGGTTCTGCTTTGTATTGAGAGAGGCTGTGTGTAGTGAAGATGGCAGAGGTGGAGAAAGTCAGGGTGTTGGTGCTTGGAGATATGTTTGTGAATGGTTTGGAGAAGTATGCTAAATCTAGGAAGGGGCTAACCATTTTGACACAAAGGGAGTGGAAGTGGTGTGGTGCACTGCGCCTGGTTTTAATTTGCAGACAATGCTAGATGTTTGTCAGGATATGGCTAGGTATTATAGTCCACATGTGCTTGTTCTGCACTGTGGTGCTTTGTATTTGGGCTATGTCAGTGCCCCTACTTTGTTGCAAGATCTGCAAAAGCTGGGTCTGGCAGTCATAAAAGTGCTTCCAAATACAAAGGTTATTTTTTCTGCTTTGGTACCTAGGGCAGTATGAGACACTAGTTCTGTTTTTTGTCCTCAGCAAAATGTTGGTAGGTTCTTAATCAACCAAGGCATGTTTGCTTTTATGACTAGAGCTGGCATGTTCTTTTGCAACAATGAGAACATTCACTCTGGTAATGTTGATTACTTTAAAGAAGATGGCATGTCTTTATCTTTTATGGGAAATGCCATGCTGTTTTGGAACATAAGGGTTGCTTTGGAGAAGCTAATGTGAAGATTTCTGGAGGAAAATTAGAAGAAAAAAAATACAAAATAAAAGGTGTATCTGAAGCATCTGCAAAAAAACAAAAAAAGGCTCTTTTCAGAGCCAACCTCAAAGAGGAAATGGGGCACACTATTTAAATTTTCATTCCCCACGCTCAGATTTTTCGATTTGTCAGTGGACACCGCAGTTGTCCGTGGACAGCACATATTACAGACAGGGAATTTGCAGCTGAGAGGCATGTAAATGAGACTGTTCAGAGCAAGGGATTGGTCAATAGGGTTTTCTGGATGTGATCTGTGAGCAGAGAGTTTGTCAGCAAGTCTTTTTCCTGAGACGAGAGGAGATAGCTATGGCTCTGTTTTCAGAAAGCAGATTGTCTGGATTTTGGGAGACTCATGGATAAATTGGTTGGAGGTGCATGTAGATCGCTGTGGAGTGGCTGCACATCTTGGATTCCCTCATGTGGGTGGAAGTGCACTGGCATGGAGTGCCTGGAATGAAGTGGCTGGATTTGGTACCTCTTTGTGCTACTTTGGCGACATAGTGTCATCCAGACATTATTATTATTCATTGTGGAGGGAACAGTTTAGGACATGTCTCTGGAATCTCTTTGCAATTTGCAATGAAAGAAGGACTTGGGAAAGTCATGGACATGTTTCCAAAGTCCAGGGTAATTCTTTCTCGTATTGCGCAGAGACAAATGTGTTCTTCTTCATTTGGTCCACAAATGGAGAAAGCGAGGCGCAATGTCAACAAGGCTGTTGGTGCCTTTTTGAAAGGCACTCAAAAAATTCAAAAAAGTATGCAGATCGCCAGGGACATAGTGTAGGACATGTGCAAGGGTGAACTTTCCCAGGAAAATACCTTGGATTGCTGAAAAAAATACTTTTTAGGTGTCCGGGGGCCTTGTCAATGTTTGTTACGCTTAGCGCGGATGCGGTCACATGATGACGTTGAGGACAAGTTGGCGAATGGGACAGCTGTCCATAGGACACCAAATGCACGGGGTCGGGTCTACTAATGCGTGCGGGTGTTCTACGAACAGTGTTCCAGTCCCCGAACTAATTAAAAAGGCGATACATGTGCAGTGGACAGTTGCAGACAGGCACGATGTTCATCGGGGCAAGGGTGTGCTACGCATGCACGCAGGTGTACTACGGACAGTGTTCAGGTCCCCAAAGAAAACAAAAATGCTTCACAACTCTGCGGACAGGCGGACGGGCTATATGTTCTATGGACATATTTATTCTGGTTACGGACAATGCCAACAGGGGGAATGTTCTTAGGACACTTTATTTTGCATAACTACGAACATGTGGACGTCTTTAGTGTTCTGCGTACCCCCCATTTTGACTATGGCCAATTTGAACAGGTATAGTGTCCTTAGGACACCCCCATTTTGTTTCATTATGGACAGGCAGACATCTTGTGTGTCCTAAGGACATGTCCATTTTGATTGCCAACAATGCAAACAGATATAGTGTCCTTAGGACACCCCAATTTTGGTTAATTGAGGACATCCCAGGCAGCCATGCCGTCCGCGGACCCTCTAACGGCCTAAGACACAGAGGAATATACTAACAACACACTTCATATTTTTCATATTTTATTATTGTATAAAAGTATAAAAATTATTGAAGAGAGGGGGAACCAGAAATTGAAACAAATACAGGGGAATTAGGGGTTGGGCATGATGGATGGAAGGGGACGAAAGGAGTGACGTCTCATCGTAATGTTTTTCTTGCTGGGGTGGTGTTAGGGAGAATTCTCTGTTTAGGCTGAATTTCCTAACCTAGTGAGTCCCCCAGCAGCTTTGCTGGATTTCTGGAGTTTGTTTTTTCCATCCTGCCAAGAGTGAGACTCTTTTTCTCCCACTCTTGGACATGAATGTGTGTAATTCCTTCAAATGTCAATGGCCCTCATTCCGACCCTGGCAGAAATCGTGGTGCAAAATGCACCATGGAGCACGGCGGAAAGCTGCCGATAGCGCCATGGGGGTTGGCGGATTTTCCGCCCCATTCCGACCTTGGCGGGGCGGTAAATCCCCATTCCCCATTTTACCCTTCCCCATTCCCATTTTTGCCCCATAGGGTATAATGGGAGTGGGGAAGGCGTTAATTACGCCACCGTAAAATACGGTGGCGTAATTAACAACAAGGTCCCGTAGCGCCATGGATTTCTCCGCCCGGAAAAACCAGGCCGAAAACGCTCCATGGCGCTACGGGAACTCGTAGTAGGGCGGACGGGTCCGCCGCGAATACCGCTGGCGTAAACCCACTCCGCCAGGGTCGTAATGAGGCCCAATGTGTTCTATGGGCTATGGGGTATTTTACTCCATAGGGTCTCATATGTTTTTCTATGTGTGTTACACCGCACCCTATGTGCCGTAACACTGGGGCGTCCTAGCGGACCTCCATCATAGACTCCATACCCGGGGACTGACTACTGTCTCCCCGGGCATGTAAAGTCACCATTGGCTTTACTAGACCTAAATTTACTAACAGAACTAGTACAAACCATCCTATTGTGGAAGTACTGGTAGGGGTAATTCGATTACTCCTGGGTCTGTTATTCGAGGAGGCACTGTCCCGTCCCCCCTCGTCGAGTTTTGGCTGGTGGTAGTGGAAACTACTTGTTATATTCGACCCCGAATATAACCCTATGGGATTCTTCCCATTGTTGGAGATTGATACTGTTTCTCGTTAATCTCTAACATACCACCGGTTTACTTATCCTAAATAAGTCTATCGGATGGTATTTTCTGCCAGAACTCAGTTTTTAAAATGGGGTCTGTGTTTGTCTCTGTGACTCCTAAACCAAAGGTTGAGCCCTATGTTCCACTTTTGGCGGGCTTCTGTACAGAGACCCTCCAAAGTGGTGTCATTCTGTCTGGGTTACCACAGGGGTGTGGGAGGGGGTTTAGGCACCCTGGACTGAGTTGCCTTGCCAACTTTGGTCGCACTCTGGTGTGATTGTCCCAAGTGGTGAGCCTCCCCGCTCACCACTTAGCGTGTTTTGAGTGACAGCTAGGCTGAATGAATGGGGGTTTTCTGCATAAAAGCAGGGCTTTTGGGACTGGATCTTCAGAAGTCACCACAGGACCTAAGAATCCGACGAGGGTAAAGCTGAGCCGACCTGCAACGATGACACCTCCGGTGGAGCCCTGCTGAACCGACTCACCACTTCCCGACAACAGAGGAGATCTCCCTGCCGGAGAGTCTCTTCCCCTGGCTGGTGGGAACAACCAGTCACCTTTGCTTTTTCTTCGCTCCAGGACGCAGTGGTCGAATTGCCCGTGCAGAGTACAGCGGCAACCGGATAGCCACTACCCCTGTACCGTGACCAAAAGGTGGTGCCTTGTGACGGAGCACTCCGCGGCTGGTCTCTTCCCTGGTGGTGCACCGGACTTCACTTTTCTTCGACAACGAGATCCTCTCTACTCTTGGCAAAGACCCGACGTGCATCCACCACCAGGAACAACTGCCCCCGCCGGAGCTGACTCTCCACAAACAAGGTACCGTACCCGCCTGGTTCCCCTTTCTGCCGGATCGAGTGAGGTGTCTGAATCCTCACCTTTCCATTGGGTCGCCTCGAAGCGTTCTTTAACTTTTCTGTTCTGAACTGGTCCAACCTTTCCATAACAATTTGCGATGAAGACTCAAAGCGCCTTTCCACTGAGACACTTTTGGGACATATCGCCTTGCCTCTCTCCGAGTGGGCCTGGCCTCTGAACTTTGTGATCTGCAGTAGACCCTGCCTTACTTGCCTTGCATTTGTCCGTAAAGTATTGATACCGAGTTGATTTCATAACCTGCCTTATTTTTCTCTCCCGTCCTAACGAATACTAGAGTGCCATCTAGGTTAAAGCATACACCTCTGTCTGCAAATAAGTGATGCCAATTAACCTAGAATTGTCGAACTATTGTTAGGGGGATTGATCTTTTTCTTCGTATAGTAATTGTGATTGAAGTTGTTTGCCGTATTAGTGCCAGAGTGTTTTCTATAGATGTGTTGTTATAAATAAATACCCTTATATCTTTACACCGAAGCCTTGTTCCGTGTTTGCTTGTTCTACTGTGTAGATTGCCCTGTATTGTATACTCCACATACTGCCTAACTCTTCTTGAGGGAAGTCTGACTGCTCAGCCATAGCTACCAAGTGAATCTGTGTGTTACAGGCTGCTACCAAGCGGGTTTACTGCCAAACACCTTTAGTCCTAAATCTTTTGCAGTGGTCACAGAGGGAACTGCACAGGTTTCCGCCTAACAGGTAGTTTTGGGGATAGTTGGCTGGGACATCGAGAGGTGGAACATGTACATGTGTGACAGTGATATTTAATGTTCTGTTGTATATGGTCCTCCACAAAGTTTCTTAAAAGATTTACATTTTTCATTAACAGATCCATTTTTAGCTCCATTTGCTGCAGAGGACTTTCTAACGTCTCTGTCTCTGTTGGTATATTATTTTTAATGTCTGTATGTTCTGTTAAATAAAATGTGTTAAGTGCACATAAAGTAATGGTTATTAATTGTCTTATATAGAGAAGAGTAGTGTCTACCATTAGTATCACTGTCTTCACTCATTTCATCCCGAGGAACATTTTCTTCCAGCCATTCCAAAGTACTGGCCTTTTCCGTGTAAACAAAAAAAAATATTAGTTTTGCTGTTACTGCTGCGTAGGTGTCCTGTTGTTTTTTGCTGTGCAATTTCTGTGAGGTAATTCTGTTGGAGTCATATTTATTGTGTTTTGGTATATTCCACTATGTTGAATATGGTATGTAATTGGACTGTTAGGGGTCGATTCATGGAGCAAACGTGCGCCGAAAATCCCAGCGCAAGCAGACGCAAGGTGGCGCAAGCGTGAGAAACCGCGATTCAGGGAAGACGCTGCACGTGTTTCCCGCTGTCCGTGCGCCAAATCCTGCCATGGCGCACGCGGGCACACACGGCATGCGCTACGTGCACAGAAAAAGCGCACATAGCGCGGCGCACACAACCAAAGTGGCCGGAAAAGTGGGCGTAACACGCAGAATGGGGAATAACGCGTGAAAAAGAAGGCGTAACTGGGGAAGTACAGCAGGGAACTACACGGAACCCCCACACGCACGCGAACAACCCGTATTCATGGATTCGAATACGGAAAACCTGCGCACGGCAAAAGACGCACACAGGCGTCAACAGGCACATAGCCGGTCAAGTGGCACAGCGAGTAGAGCGCTCGCTTTGACATCTGTGCAGAGCCTGCTAACGCAGGTTCGAATCCCGGCGGGCCAAACTCAGCCTTTTATCCTTCCAAGGTCGATAAATGAGCACCACACACCATGGGTAATAATAAGCAGCGCTCAGATACCTGAGGGTTCGTAGCGCTATATAAGTGCCTAATTATTATTATTATTATTATTATTATTATTAACGCGTCCGCCACACGAAGGAAGGCGGAAGCGTCCCCGCGCACAGTATAAAAGTGCGCGCAAACAACAAACACGTATATAGAGCTACGATGAATGCCCCATTTGTCGCAGCACTGATCGTGGGACACCGCAGGAGGAGGAGAATAGCCAGGGCACACATTTTCGCGCCACGGACAAGCCTTTTTGGGATGCCTGACAACCAGGTCTATGGCAGGTATTGGTTTCCACCCCATATCATCCTAGACCTGGTCAGGGAGTGGGAAGATGACCTTACATCCACCACCCTTTGCTCCCAAGCATTGAGCCCCTTGGAGAAGGTGCTCAATGTCCTGCATTTCTTGGCCACTGGGTCATTTCAGCGGACTACTGCCATAGTGGGGGGGTCTCACAGGCCACGCAGTCACGCTGCCTACACCAGGTACTGGCAATCATGACAGCGCGCCCCTCAGTCCGCAGGCACATATACATGCCCAGAACCCCTGCAGAAAGGAAGGCCATTGTCCTGGATTTTTACAGGGTGGCACACTTCCCCAAAGTGCTCGGTGCCATAGATTGCACCCATGTGGACCTACATCCGCCTAGGGCCACTGAGCACATCTACCGAAACCGCAAGCACTGGCATTCCATCAATGTACAGGTGGTATGCGATGCAAAGGGAATCATCACCTCTGTCTATGCAAACTACCCTGGCTCCACCCATGACAGTTTCATATACAGAATGTCCGCCCTGAGCCGGGCCCTGGAAGATGGGCAGCATGGCGAAACCTGGTTTCTAGGTGAGTACAAATGCCCTTGCACATGCATGCATGTCACACACACACACAAATACACAAACCCCAATAATCACAACCATTTACACCTCCCCAGGGGACAGTGCCTACCCTCTGAGCAACCACATGATGACGCCAATCCGGAACCCCACCACACCACCCCAGGTAAGATACAACGCCGCCCATATTGCAACCAGGGCCATAGTGGAGCGCACATTCGGAGTGCTCAAGTCACGTTTCCGCTCCCTTGACCGCTCTGGCGGGCAGCTACTCTATGCACCCCCAGTAGTGTGCAGGATCATTGTGGCAGCATGTGTCCTGCACAATGTTGCAACACGGCAGGGCGTACCGGTGGACATGGTGGTGACCCCACATCCCCAACCACAGGCATAGACGCTGCCCATGGGAGGGGACAGGGTACGTGGCGACGAAGCCCGGACCCATCTTGTGGCCACATATTTCACCTAAACTCCCACCCCTGCGGAGTGCACACAGGCCTGGCACATACCAGGTGACAATCGATGATGACAAAGAGACAGTCAACTGTCACAACCTTACCACCCTGAGATAGTTGCCATGGAAGTGCCACATTGTCTGCATCCCTAGCTACTTAAACACAAGCTATCCTGTGTGACCAAAAGGCACACATATGACATATGACATGACATGATATGGCATTTGTAACGTGCCTATACACAAGTGTTTCAAGGTGCGACGAGGCAGGGAGGGGGGAACAAGGGAAGACAGACAGCGATACTACTAGGCCAGGTGTCTTTTAGATTGCGCACGTGCAGGGTTAGGGGGAAGGGAAAAGTGCAAGGGGAAGGGGAGGGGGGAGTGCAGTACAGGGTAAGTAGAATAAAAAACAAATAAATAGGCCAGCTGGTGGCAACTGCAAAGGTAAGTGCAGACAAGTGCTGGGAAGGGGGGGCTGTAGAGATAGAGAGACAGTCCCGCAGTGCAGGGGTTTCCAGGGAGGCAGTGCAAGTGGAGAGTGGCTGGGCCAGGGACCGAGGTCAGTGAGAGTGGCCCAGTTGCAGATCCAGTGCAGTTTCAGTGAAGAATTTAGCAAGCGAGAGGGAGAGAGAAAGCAGAAGCAAAGAGGAAGGTCTTGAGGTGCTTCCGGAACCGGAGATAGTTCTCCTCAAGTTCCAGGGAGGCAGGAAGGCAGTTCCAGAGGGAGGCCCATTGCCGCGGAGAGAGATCTACCCCCAGCTCGTTGCTTCGAGAAGCGGCTGACCCTGACATGCAAGGTGTGAATCACACACACCTGCAAAACAGGCCATGACCATCACTGAATGTCACTCAAACCCTCCCAAACCACAACATGACATGGCAAGCAATAGCCATACACCAACACAGTACCAATAAGGTACACATTGCCATGTCAAAAATGTACAGTGGCATCAGACAATGATGCCTGACATGGAATTAGATGAAATGACTGACCAACAACCTCCCACCCAAAATAAGTCATTCCCAAATGCATTACAAAAGTTGTAGACGTAACATAACAATGAATGCCTGTCTACATGCACATTGTGAATTGCAAAATCAACATTGCAGCTTCTGTGTGCTGTGTCCAACTCCTGCAACACACTGCTCAGCATACAGCACGGTGAACAGCTATTGTGTGTGATGCACACCCTGAGCATCACATCTAAGCGACAAACCACATCAAAAAGCAAATTAGGCATGTACAGGATCCATAATTGGTCACAGAACATGTGCTGCAGGGACACAGTGGGCACCAGAAGGCAAACAGAGTGTACACATGGATATCCAAGGGTGGTTGTACATGTAGTGCATCATAGTGCAAGTGTGTGGGCCAGTAAGGACATGCACTCAACATATGCATGTGCAATCAAGTGACCATCAGTGTCCTCTACACATCACATGTGAACATTCACCATGTGTACATCCCAGCATGTCAAACCACAACTATCCCCTCACAACTGAAAGGTAAACACAACACATGAACAGGCATTGATCAGCAGAACCCAACATGTACATAGGATACCACAATTACAATGTCAGGGTTCCCATCACACTGCCATGACCATGACCCACTGAAAAACTGCACCTGGGTCATGGAGCCTTCAACCCTCAATTTCACCTGGCCACAGGATCACCCTTCCCCTTTGTCACCATCTCCCACCTTGTGTGTAAAAAGGTGCCTGCACCCTCAGAGTCCACCCTCATTTGCAAAATCACAAAATCCAAGCCAGAAAAACGAACCAGAACACCCTCCAGTAGATGACTTGACGTAGCAGTACCTCACAAAGGCCAAGTACTACCACAATGATGTAACAACCAAGGTAGCACAGTAAAACAATGTCACAACAGGATGTGAACCATGTGTGGTACATAACATAGAATGATGCACCATGAACGGATGTGTACTGTCACAGGTCCCGTGTGCAGGCGCAGGAGTGGCACGAACCAACCACCCCACCGTGGCCCTAGTGCCTGCAAGGTCAAACTCACACAGGCCTCTGAGACCCTGGTGGGGAAGGAGGGTCAGGGATATGCAGTCGGGACAGGTGTTGGCATACTGGATAACTGGAATGAGTGGCAGGAGAGGGGAGGAGGAATGACACATGAAAGTAGGGAATGCACGAAAATGTACTACCTGCATGAACACATATACAATCCGAACAAACTTGGACATCATTGTCATGGCCTTCTGTAGTCCAGGCTTAGGAGTGGCACGAACCAACCACCCCCTCTAGGGTTTTGGTGCCTTCAAGTTTGGGGCTTACACAGGCATCCGCACCCCCAGCGGGGAAAGAGGGTTAGGGAACGTTGGTTGGATAGGTACGGGAAGCAGGAACACCGGGTAGAGGGTACAGGGTTTAAAATTGGATAGGACTCCGGGTGATTAGGGGAAAAAAACCATACCAAATTGAATTACACATTCATCCATGCATTAGTGCACCCCCCAGCAAGCCTATGCAGAGCAGTTTGAAAGAAAAACAACAAGACACTTAGCTCTGGTTTTGAGTGCTGGCCTCCTGCCTGCGCACTCTCAGGTCCGGTTACAGGAGCACTTCAATGCTGCAAAGAGAGCCACAGTTAATAATCTGTGCATGCCCATAACACAAAAACACACCACCAAATATGCCCCATAGCAACAAACTACTCTACAAACACACAATCTGGTGTAGATGCTTCGTACCCATATGTAACATTACCCCTGTGATGGGTCATACACAGTCAATGCAGTAAGACAGACGCCGGTGGGTGCATGGCAAATGGAACACCAATGTGTGACAATTCACACAACATGCAATGTTCCCTGGGTAAGCAGTCAGACCCATATAGCAAGGCATGACTTCAGAACAAGTCGTGTTCCACCATGACCAAAACAAAGTAGGCAGTGCATGTTTCAAAATGTACATGGAAATGAAATGCACTGCACACGAGTATGTCCCTTGCTGTATGTCCCTGTGAGCTGCTCGTTTCCATGTCTCGGAAGGCTACATGGTTGATACAAGTGCCTCAATGGACCTTGGTGTACCGGAGGGTATGTGCCACTGCCCCTGCAGGTGCCCAGACAACCTTACAATCAACAGCCATCAGTCCACCAACACATCTGAGCTGTATTGTGTGCTTCAACACCAATATTCGTCCAAGCTCACCCTCAGTGCTGTTACTAAGCCTGCATGTGCAACTGGCCTGGTGCAAGCTTTGCTGTGTTGTGGCCCCCCTGTGCTGCTCACCTTGCCTGGAGTTCCTTGGAACACGTCAGCAGTTCTAGGATGTAGGTCTGCAATCCCTGTGCCTCTGCTTGTGCACACATGTGAATGTGTGCACCAACAAATGTGTCCAGAATTCAGATGTCCAATGGGCCATGTCTGCTGGAAAAAGTGGTCTGGAGGCTCATCCCCCTGCAGAAAGGGCATGAAACACATGATTAATGCTTTAAAGTAATCTGTGTGTGTCTCTTCAGACATCTCATTACTGGACCATGTCAGAGACTTACATCAGAAATCACACCATCAGTCCGTCTTTCACATCCAAAGTGTGGAACACACAATCTACGGCATGAATTGCAACAAGCACGTGTACAGTAAATATAAGAAACATACTACACAATGCATAGCAATGAATGTACACATTAATCATGAAACACCCCATCTAGCAAAAGCTGAACAGTGGACAATAACACCAAAATCATCCCCACTAGGGGTGTCAACACAAGTTACACAGCACCAGACATGCCACAGATATGACTGTCCAAAGCCCTTGTGTAATAGGCTGTCACACCGAACCATCCTTGCGAGCCCATGGATAAGGGAGGCAGGAGTGGCATATGTGAGTCAAGGACCCCAAGCAGCAAACACATACACAAGACAAGCCTGAAGGGCCCAGCTGGAACAGACAGTGGATGCCTTCAAAAGCCACAAAGCACCGCACCGTCACATGAAAGCACAGTAGACAAGCATTTTTAAACTATATTAACTAATTACACTAACTGTGAAAAACCTACATTACCCAATTCCTAATTAAACTAACTATCAAACAGAAACTTAACTAACTAAACTAAAAGAAAAATCAAAAATGGCCACATACGACCTGGGGGGGGAGGAACCCAGGAGGGAGGAGGTACAGGGTGCTGCTCAACACCCATATGCGATGATGCTGAGCCAAAAAAAAAACTCCATGGGCTCAATACCTGCACAGCCCGACCTATGTGGGAGATAGATGGTCTTCTGAGTCTGGCTCATCCTGGAAAGGAGGACGTGGTACAGTAGCCTGGCCACGCCTAGCCGCAGCTTGCCCATCGTCGGCAGCAAGTCTGCCGGATGGGTGAGCCTGGTTCTGTGTGGCGATGTGACGTAGGTCTGCATGCAGAACCTCACGTGATACACGTGCTTCCTCTTGCAAGGTAGCATGTGTAACACGGAGTTCCTCCTGCAAGGCCTGGCTGGACAACCGCTGCTCCTCCCGGCAAGCCTGTAGCTCAGCCGAGATGGTACGCTCAAGCTGTGCAAACCTCTCCTCTGCCCGCTGCTTCTGGGACATCATAAGGACACCCAGAGTGGATTTGAGGGAAGCATACTCCTCCCTCAGGGCATCAATGTGCGCCTCTGCGTGAGCAGCAATTGTTTGACGCAGAGATGACATTTCATCCTGGCGTGCCCTGTCTGAGGCCGCCATGCCCAGCCTGAGCCAGCGGGCCGTGGACCGTGCGGCCTGCTGCTGGAGAAGCACCTGCCTAGCAGGGGGGAGCACAGATCGGGCCACACGCTCCATGCTCTCACCGATGTTCTCCATTGCTGCCCCCTGCCGTTCTGAATTGGCAGTCATGTCTTGCTCCCACTCAGTATACTGCAGTTGCGTGCGTAAACCGCGTTGCTGGGCCTGACCCCTGCGGGACCCAAGGACCGGGTGTCCTCGCTGTGTTGGCACCGCCCGCGGCTGCATGACTACATGCCCCCGTCGACGTGATGTCCCAGGCACATCAGTGACTGGTGTGGAGGGTTACCCTGTGTCCCGATCCACCACGGGCGGAGGAACCAAGACTGTCTGATCCCTCAGTGTAGGTGTCACGGACAGAGGAGTGTACACATCAGAATCACTCACCCCTGACACAGGGACTTGATGCTCATCCAACTCGACATAGACGTCAGAGTAGTCATCAAGGCTGGACTCAAAGGCAGCCATAGACAAGATGGACTGTAGCACTTGGGGGTTTTTGTGGCCAACCACCCCACGACCCCCACTTGTGCCGGGTTGATGTAGTGGTAACAACCCTGTGTCTGGCATGACAACACCATCCTCCGCCTCCATTGCGTCATCACCTGAAAAATAGAGAGAAAAGAGGTCACTACACATGTCAGAAGCATACAAAACACACACACACCGACAACAAACATATCAGGCAGACATGTGACACACAACATATAACCTGGCATGCATGCTGGGTCAACTTTGAATTGCTTCTGTGATCAGACCTCTTGAAACGTGGCAGTTTCCACGGAAGTGGGTCTATGCAGTGCAGAAAATGTGTACGCCACTCACTACCTACATGTACAAGGACTCCATGGTGCGTGTCAGGAAATGTGAAGGCAGTGCAAGGTCAAATTCAGGCATCACGTGCACTGAGCATTCAGTGTGTAGCATATCTACAAGCCAAGCACCCCTCCACCCAAGTACAAAAGCAGGGATGCCTAGCATGGTATCAAAAGGCTGACCATACACCTGTGTATTGACAGGCAGTGTTGACTGGCATCAACAGCTTAATGTGATTTAAGTGACAACACTGAAAATGATGATGGGACAGTAAGCAGGACACATGATGAAAACTCTGGAGGCCGCCCACGTGTGAAGAGGACACTACAACAGTTGGACATAGTCATTGGCCATTAAACAGGCTGAGGCCTGTGAGCCACACAGATTGTCAGACCCTAAACATGTGTGCAACGCAGTACTGAGCCACAGTTGACATGGGAAGGCTGATGAGATGCCATGCAATGTATGTCACCCAGGACTTGTATTACAGTGATCATCCAGTCAAGGACACATAGGGGCATGCGTGCAATGCACATGGAGCATGAATGGGCACTCATGTCCCTGTGGGACATCTGACCTATGCACAGTACAAGTGAGATACCCTGCATCAAGTTCTAAGGCTGTACCACACGGCATATGTCTGGCAGATTGTACGCTGGAAGTTAGCATCTACACAGGATGCATGAACAGGAAAGTACACATTGGCAAGATTGAAGTAGACCAGTGCAAAGGTGGAACTGGCGTGCAGAGTGGCGGAGGAGGGGCAAGGGAGCATGCCTACATGGAGTCCCTGCATGCAGACAGAGGAGGCATGCACGTCAGTCATGCAATGGCATTGTGCCTGGGCTGAGAGGAAGGTCACCCCACGCCACATGCAGAAGGGCCAGTGAGCTGGAACATGGACCGGAGGGGCATACTTGTAACCAGCATGTCAGTAGGGTGCAATAGTGGTGATGTGGACAGTCCCCGTCTGCTCCACATGTCCACCATCCAGCAGAGCAGACATGCATCACGGAAGCATTGCATTACTTACACATCGGTACCAAGTACACGTCACATGTTGTGGCAATCATGCACAACACATCCCACAAGTGAAACACACACGTCCTCAACAAACACGCATCAACAGTGACTGGACTGGGCATCAAAGTCCACCATCTCTCCCACTCCTTCGACCAATTCAGGTGGTATGAACTCCGCAACGAGTGCCTCATGCGGAGTGAGCTCTTCCTCCTCTGGTGCAGGCCCACCGCCAGTCACCAGAGTCAAGTTGTAATTAGAGGCACGCTTAGCCTTAGCGCTGCGTTTGAGGTCATTCCAACGCTTTTTGCACTCTTGAGCCATGCGCACCTCATGGCCGAATGAACTGACATGTTCCACAACATGCTTCCGGTGGGTGTCACGGTGGGCAGCCGTAGTCTGACTATTGGCACCCACTAGCATGTCACGGCTGTGCCCCCGCACATAGTCCACGAGGAAGTCCATTTCCTGCTTGCAGAAAGGCTTCTTCCTCGATGTGCAGGAGGTCGTGGCTGTGTGTGGGGTCCCAGCCTGTGCTGCAGGTGCAACCTTCCTCCTCTTGGACTGTGGCACAGACCCTGGCTGGCTAATGCCGTCCTAACGAGTATGGCCAGTGGGTTCAGAGGATTGAGCCAAGGGAGTGGCAGGTGGAGGGACGACGAAAGGCCTGACTTGTGTCAGTGGCATCTGGGTGCCCTCTAATGGACCCTGCGCAGCAACATCCGCTGTGGCAGGGTCATTGACCGCAACGGTCCTGGTTGGCAGACTCACAACCGGGGTGTTGTTGGGTGCATCTGCCCCTGCACTTGCCAACACCCGGCTGTTCGGGGCAGCAGATGACATAACTGCCCTAGGGACACGTGTCTTGGTCTGAGCAGTCCTGCCTGCCCCTATGGTTTCCCTGCTGGCCTGTTGGAAATCTACCAAGGGCTCCTCAAGTGCCACCACAGCCTGCGCTGGCAGACCCTGAGCCTGGGTGGCGATGTCCACAGCTGCACCTGCAGCTACCACTACCCTTGGGCCCGTGGCAGTCGATGGAACGGACTGCCAGGTCACACGGGCGCTGGTGCCAGATGCAGAAGCTGCATCCCCCGGAACCACAGGGGGTGGTGGCATGACTGCACTGACACATGGCACAAAATTGTGCTCAAGTGGCCCACCCCTGCCTCTTCCCCCTCTGTGGCTGCCCTGTACACCATGGAGTCCCCCTACTCCCTGGTCACCACGGCAACGTCCCCGACCACGCCCGCCATGAGGAGTACGCCCAGCTGAGGCGCCCCTCACCTTTGGTGTCCTCCCAACCATGGCACAGATGTAGTAATGATGGCACAGATGGAGAAGTGCCAATGGGAGGTGTACACCACAATGAACCTGGTCAATTGGGGTAAAGGGGGTGGGAAGCAAGATGTTAACAGCCCACCTGCACCTGCAAGGCTGTATGTGATCCTGGTGATGTAGTGACGGGTCACGCAACGCTCAGGCACCCCAAAACTGCAGTAAAACCGTGCACGCAACCCTGCAGCCTACATGCGTGCAATCAACCTCCCGCAGTACGCGGTGGCAGCCAGTAACACGAATACCGCGTACGCGTGGGACACGCAGACTACTATGACCTTGAAAATGGGTGCGATACACAGGGGAACCCGCAGTGGGAAAAATAGCATGTGCGACTCACCGTCTGACTAGCGCGATGCAGAAAAACATGCGTAGCCAATACCCCGCCAAAAGAAGAGATACGTCTTTGATAGCTGTGAAGTTGTGATGGTGCGCGAAACAACAGGAAGCAGCAACACACGCCGGTCTCCACGAAAGGCACGTACAGCGAACTGCTGCCCCCGCTCACCTTTAACCCGTGCTGAGGGAAACGCCCACGTGCGTCACGTCACTTACGCGCAGGGGCCCTTTGCGCGGATTACACGCATTCCCACGCGGACGTGCAGTTTTTCACACATGCTGAAACACCCGTGCACGCCCGCGCGCGTCACGTCACAGAGGCGCTTGCACTTGAAGGGCCTTCTGTCCAATTAAATCGCGTATGCGTGCAGACGCGCTTACGCGCTAAGGGCCTTTCCTCGAATTACACGCTGACGTGCAGAATTTTCACGTGCCAAATCACTCCGTATCAAGCTGGCCACGCGTAAGCACATGGAAGACCACGCTCCTGCCCAAAAGGCCGAATTACTGTCCCCCAGAGCCCTGAGCAGCCTCCCACAAGCCATCTGCTGCTGCCTGCATGCCTGCTGCCACCGTGCCCTGCCATTTGGTGCCTGCACATCAGCCATCTGCAGGGGTCCAGTTGCTGCATCCACCCCTGCTGGAACAGAAGACTCCCGACTGGGATACCATCACGCCACAGCCCAGCCGCAGGACCCAGTTGCCCACCCACGCCTGCCTCGGGGGTCGCCATGTCAGGGCAAACATCATCCGAGACCACTGGCGACCCCCAGCCAGAGGGGCAGAGGGCCACCAGTTTCAGTCAGAAGGAAGTTGGTGTCCTGGTGGAGCATGTCCTGGGGCATTATGATGCCCTCTTCGGATCATCACGCGCAGACAAGGATGGACAGGACAGGATCTGGACGGACATCGTGACTGCCATCAACGCGGAGGGGGTGGCAGTCCAACTATTCCATCATGTCAAGAAGTGCTGGGAGGACTTCAGGTCCAGGACCCTCAGCAAGGCCCGGCGCCTCTTGAAGGCAGCGGATGCTAAGGGGCGCCGGGGCCACTTGTCGGAATATCAGATGTGGGTCCTGGAACGCATATCCCCAGTGCTCCACGTCCAGGTCCTTGAGAGGCAGACCCGTCTGGAGTCGAGCAGTAAGTGGCCAAGCATTGCTGTGTGAGACACGGCATGTTGCAGTGTGCTGGCTGTCTGATACTTGCCTGTATCTGTGACATAGGCCATGTACATGTGTGTGTGTGCAGGGACATCATGGTCATGCATGTGAGACCAGTAATGTGTGAAGCACACGGTTGGTGTATGTGTTTAAATGCTACATGGGGAGCCCTATGCGGAATGGACACATGAGAGCATGCCAGTCTCTGTTCCTGGACATGGGTGGGGGTGAGGGATCGGTGATGATGCCTTGTACATGTATGGTGTCTGACCTGCGTGTCTGTGACTTGTAAATGCCATGGATGCATGACACATGTCTGTGTCAATGTTCAGATTCACTGATGCAGCCTAGCTATCCTTGCATCCACTGTGTCTGGGGTGTACGAGTCCAGATGGATGAAAGTACGGTGCAGTGTGTGAATGTGATAGGCATGACCCATGATGCATGTGAGTTCAAAAACAACATTGTATGTTTCAAAAGTCACTTGGACATGTTGCGCCATGCCTGTTACTGCATGTGTTTTGCCTGTACTGACCCATGTGTTGTGGAGGAACATGATGGAAGTGATCTTTGACAGTGCCACTCATCTGCTATTGCTTCCTGTCTAGGGGACCATTGTACAGTACCCTGTTGCTTGTGTTCTATGTCTCCCTCTACACAGCGCAAAGTGAAGAAGAGGGCAGAGACGGCACTGTGGAGCAAAGCGGTGGGGATGCCCCAACGGCTGCAGCGGAAGGGGTGGGTGAGCCCCCACAGGGGCTTGCAACGGCGGAAGACGGTGTGGAGCCATCCAGGTTTCCACAGAGGAGGTGGAGGCCGCTACTGAGCCAGACATGGGGCCTGGTGGGGGCATCCCTGCTGGTGCAAGTGGTGCAGTCCAGGGGCAGGGGCAGGAGGCAGCACAGGTCACCGTGGAGGTGCCTGTGCATGTCACTGTCCCTGACACTGTGACTGCACCACCATGCACCATCAGGGATGCCCCATCCCAGGCCCGTCGCAGGTAGGGGGGATGTCCATGTCATCTGACTCCCCTCCACCTGTGGACGAGGGGACCCCTGGCCGTATGGAGAAGGTCCTGATTGGTGTCGCATTGCGCACGGGTGTCATTCGTGATGAGGTGCGTGCTTCCCGGGGGGAGCACGCACGTCATCACAAAGAGCACCGTGCCAACGTGGCCCAGTTGGGAGCGGTCGTGGTCGGGGGTCTCGTACATGTGTCGGGCACTTTGGCGGCCCTCTCCTCCTCTGTGGAGGCTATGCGCCAGTCGTTCTCCATGCCGTCTTCCGGCCCAGATGCCACCAGGGCCCCCTGTGGACCTGCCCCGACCAATGCAGCCAACTCGGTGGGGATCCCATCCCTGCCACAGTCGGGAGTCGGAGGTCCAGCAGGGGTGGACACACCAGCAACTGGACCCCAGCAGATGGAGGATGTGACGTCATCATCGGGCATTGCACGTGCATGACGGCGTTGGTGGATTCCATCAGCCTGGATGCCGTCATGCTGGCACAGGCAGTTGCGTCGGAGGCAGCGGCAGGCTCGACGTGGGAGGCATCATGGCTCGGGGCCATCAACATCAGGGGTGCAGGCATCGGCCAGAGGGCAGGAGAACCCTGGAATGGGAGTGGCTTCCGTGTGGGAGCAGTTAGGCCAGCAGATAGGTGCGGAGCGGCAGCGGGCAGAGGAGGAACGGCTCACAATGGTCAGGGCGGAGAACTCCATGCGGAGGGCGCTGAGGCAGGCTGAGTGCCTCGAGGGTCTTCGCAGGGAGTTGGAGCTGGACACTGCATTATCCCTGCGAGACCACGGGGCATGCCCGCCTCCAAACCATTGAACAGGAGTTTGATGATGCCCTGGCCCATGACAACATCCAGTGAGCCGTTGGACTAGCCCGCTGCCCTTGTAAATAGTTATGAAGTTAGTGTTAGGTTTCCTTTGCTTTTATCTTGATTTTGGACCTTTTGGACAACGGACCACATTTTTCTATATAGTTTTTTTATTAGGTAGTATTTTTAGATAGGTTTCATTTCTTCAGTTGGGATAATGGACCCTGGATTGTTTATCTGTATATAGTTTACTGTTGGATTATGTTTTTTTTTTGGATTTACCCATGGAGCAATGGTTTTCGGTTTTGTTTTTCCCTTGGATGTACTTTTTTGAACTGTGACTTTGGACACCTTTCCTTTGGATTATGATTTGTGGTTTTTCATTACTTTACGGACATGCTGCTTTTTGTTTTTAATTCCCATTGTCGTTTGTTTATTTTTAATCCCATTTATGTTGCTTTTAATACATTTTGTTCATCAAACTTCAATGTGTAGTATCATATCATTGGTTTCATGCATATCATGATATGGGTTTTGACATTCACTTACACCCATTGTGTGTATGTGAGGGACATGTGTTCATTTACATACTTGATATTGGGGTGTTATAATGTAATTGGCAATTCTGAGTGGGTGGATGCAATACTTGGGTGGGTGTTTGGCATGTGGAGGCTGCCCATAAGGGCCAGGGATCTAGATTGTGATGACGTGGACATGAGTGGGACCTGCTGGTACGTGCCTCGCAATGCTGGGGGGTGGGGGTGCAGGGGGACATGAGTGGGACATGAGTGGGGGCCTGCTGGCAGGTGCCTCGCAATGCTGGGGGGTGGGGGTGCAGGGGGACATGAGTAGGACATGAGTGGGGTCCTGTTGGCAGGTGCCTCGCAATGCTGGGGGGTGGGGTTGCAGGGGGACATGAGTGGGACATGAGTGGGGGCCTGCTGGCAGGTGCCTCCCAATGCTGGGGGGGTGGGGGTGCAAAGTTGGTGTTCAGTATTGCAAGGAGACATGTGCCTTTGCTGGGGGGCATGGCCATGTTGGGTGGCTGCCTACGGGACATGACCAGGGATGCAGGGTAGTCCCCTGTGGTGTGGGCTGCCTGCAGGGGCCATGGAGGGTGTACAGGGAACACCTGGGAGGACCCACACTGCCAAATCACGTGTGGGACTCCCCGGCACCCCAGTAATACACGTACCCTGCTGAAATCGCGTGTGAAACTTCCCGTGCACCCCAGTAATACACGTAGCCCGCTCGCACAGGGCCAATCGCGTGTGAAACTTCCCGCGCACCCCAGTAATATATGTACCCAGCTGAAATCGCATGTGAACCTTCCTGCGCACGCCAGTAATCCACGTACGCCCCTGAAATCGCATGTGGATGTTCCCGCGCACCCCAGTAATACACGTACCCAGCTGAAATCGCCTGTGAAAATTCCCGCGCACCCCAGTAATACACGTACCCCGCTCGCACAGGGCCAATCGCGTGTGAAACTTCCCACACACCCCAGTAATGCACGTACCCAGCTGAAATCACGTGTGAAACTTCCCGCGCACCCCAGTAATACACGTACCCCGCTCGCACAGGGCCAATCGCGTGTGAAACTTCCCGCGATCCCCAGTGATACGCGTTCCCCGCTTGCCGTGCTGGTACAGGGTTAGCGCAGCCCTTTGCGCTGGATTGGGGATTTTGATGGCTTTTCGCTGCACAAGGGGCGTTCTTGGGGGCGTAACTGGCGCTGCTGCAGGGTTGCTGCGCCACTGTGCGCCACGGCTGGTTTTGGTGGCTGGAATCCATGAATACGCTGTACGCGGAAATGTATTTTAGCGTACGTGGCTGGCGCAGGGATTCGCACGCGCACACTGTGCGCCAGCCGCGTGCGCCACTTGTGCGCTGAATTCTATGAATTACCCCCTTAGTGTTTTACATAGACAGTTTCACTTCTTATTTATTTTTCAATGTAATTCATTCATGTGCTGCTTTTTGAACATGTTTAGTGTTTTTTTTTGTTTGGATGATATAACAATGTAAGATACCCCCTGAGTTTTTGGATAGGGTTGATGTTGTCCTAATCCATCCTCGAACAGGCGCATGGTTCGTGGATATCAGACCCACTAGCACAGGTAGGAAGTTCAGTATGTTCTATGTTATATGTATATAAACTAAGGGCTTCCTAGTAAACATTAATCAAATTTACATTATTTATATATCTATATTCAGTGAAAAAACTTTCTACAGGAATGTTATGGTTAGGTTGCGTTACTAAAAACCTATGAAATTCAGTGAAAAAAAACTTTGTTAATGGGATGTTATGATTCCAGGTAAAACCAAAATAAAACTGAAATTTGCCAGTTATGGTAAGCTAAGCAACCATAACTCGCGCCACCACCGTGCACTGCTATGACTAACACCCAGGACATCAAAGATGACATCACAAATGTCATTGATGACATCATTGCTGACATCACATGTGCATTTACTTTCCATGAAAAGTCTGTACAAGGGATTCTTATTGTCATGTAAATGAAAAAAGTATCAAGGATCATTGGAATAAATATCATGATGTGCGTAGTGCATTAAGCAATGCATTAATCCAAATAGCATTCTATTATGAAGTCTTCTCCAGTATACTAAGGTACATATGTAGAAACATAGGTATAGAGAGCAGCAGACATGATTGAGGTGCAATATTAATAATCTTTCTATGTTAAATACAAAAATTATAAATGCGTTCTTGTTAGAGTTCTGCATACTGTAAACATTTATAAGTACCTAATAAAACCCACTTACTACATAATTGCATTATTGCAAACAAACCACAAACAGACAACAGCACATACAAATATGAGTATATACAGGGAAAATGAAGTAAACAAAAAAAATAACAGTATTACCAGACAATCTTCATACCTAAGTAATTATCTTTATGCACATAAATGATTGCTCTACTTCAAAGCTACTTCTTCCCCATGTATAACTATCACATAATGTGACTGGACCCTAAGGAAAGTAGTGTGAGTACAATGTGTACAAACATGAGCATATCCAGGGAAAGTACAGTAATAAAAAAACAGCAGCATTGTAAGAAAGTGTTCATAATCTTACTAATCATCTTCATACATAGAAAGCATTGCTCTCTTCCAAGTGTGTGCTTTCCCTATGTATATATTTCATCTTCTGTGAGTGAACCCCAAGTGGATTACTGTAAGAACATAAACATAAACTCAAGTCTACAAATATAGTACTTTTTGAATTTTTAGTTCCTGGCTGTTACTGAAGAAAACCCTGTGGCCTAGATATGTCAGTAAAGGAAAATAGAGGGAGCCAGACATGTGATGTCATCAGTGATGTCATCAATGACATTTTGATGTAATCTTTGATGTCCTGGGTGTTAGTCTTAGCAGTGCACGGTGGTGGCGCGAGTTATGGTTGCTTAGCTTACCATAACTGGCAAATTTATGGGGTTGTTGCCATTTTTTACTGAATTTCACAGGTTTTTATAGCGCAACTTAACCATAATGTTCCTTTAAGAAAGTAAGTTTTTTTCACTGCATATATATATATATAGAGATTATATATATATATGTATATATATATATATATATATATATATATATATATATTCATATATATATATATATATATATATATATATATATATATATATATATATATATATATATATATACATATTCAGTGAACAAATCTTTGTTAAGAGAGGGATAAGGTGATTAGATGTAACGCAACAAAACCCTTGCAATTCAGCAGTCACATTTGAAGCAAGTCCACCTTAACTTAATGCACCCTGTTGCGCAGCATGTTGTACCAGGGGACCGTCATGAGAAATAAGCCCAATGAAGAAAGAAGTAAGCCACATTTTTTGGATCCAAACAGCTGGCAGATATGGTTCAGTTGTAGTCTGTTCTTGTTTCATTACATGTAACATATGGCACTGAAGTGAACAAACATTACAGAATTACCATACAAGATTTTAGTTACAATTATTAGTGCAGGTCACAGGGCTGATTGATGGAACTATGTCAGGCCCCTGTAGGAATATGTACCTTACGTGACACTCAGTGGGTGAACCATTCCTTGGACCAAAATCAGATGACCACCCTTGTGATGTTACAAACCTTCTCACACTGCCCTGCAATTACGTGATTGTGCTGCTCAGTCAAAAAAACACTTGTTTGCCTTGGCAATGCCCAATATACACATATACAAATGGATAAACTGCTGCATACTGATTGGACAGAATATCTTGAGATGGCAAGGGGCAAGACATTCACACCAAGCCTGACCGACGATGTGCCCTGCAGACATCAGAGAGGACATTTTGCAATGTTGCACTCTAGGGACACTGATACCTCTCTCTGCTGATTGGCTCCCTGTCACACGCCCTGCAACACTTACATCATGGATCTGGCCCCCCAGCTCTCTTCTAATAACTTGCTGACAAATGTAGTCTGAAAAACGATACCAACCAGTGGCTGGATTTGAATTAACTGTATTTGATTTCCATTTCTCTGCCAATTCTTCTCCGACAGCCAGGTGCCTAGCTCATTGGCCTCAAAATTATCTTTGAGAGTGATTTGGATGGGACTGCATTCTCCTTGGAAACTTCAGTCTTGCAACATTCCTGCGCACTGTTTCTGCTTAATGCTCAAGAACATACATACTGCTGTCACAAAAGTCAGCTGCCCTTTTATCTTTAGCAGTCTGCAAAAATGCTTTCTTTGCTCCTATACTGCTCCCATGTTGCTCAAAAGCCTACTGACCAAGTTACCTGCTAAGTTACTCTACACCCCCACCCGGTACTACATTAAATCACCCATCTCCCTCCATTGCATTCCCCCATGGGACTTCTCGCGCTGTGCTTGCTCCTGTGTCATAAGACACTACACTATGCCTATTCAACCTGTACTGTGTCCAATGATGTCCCCGCTCCCGAAGTCATCCACCCCTTCACTCTTGATGTTACCACATTGCTTGCGCAACTGGAATGTGTGCTCCCCTTGGCAGTGTTGAATCTGGACCCTTATACATTAACATTTACACCACAAAAATGACATCACAGATGACAACACTGATCAAATAACTGATTACATCACTAATTACATCATACATGGCATCACTGATCCCACTGGTTTGAATCATTATATTTTAAAATATGGCAACTCTGCTTTGCTACATATGATGTATGTCCACATTTCATACTTACACAGTACGTTGTAGTCTGTTCTTTTTTCATTACATGTACCATAAAGCATACTGCAAGTTTAACTTTAACAAAGTTCTTCCACTGAATATCATAGGATTTTACCAGTGCAACCTAACCTTAACATTGCTTTAACAAAGTTTATTCACTGAATGTCGTGTGCTTTTACCACTGCAACCTAATTTACCAGCAACTTCATAAGTTCTCACACAAACTTAAAAATCATTCTCCCTGCCATATGTTAGCTATTATGTCTGCAGACAGTATTGCTAACACACAGACGTACCTGGGGACAGGTCGTATCAATATTATCCAAAATCACAGGGTTCAATATTTGTTTTTTGTTTAAGTAGAACAAGTATATTTAGAGCAACAATGCAGACAGTGAATGCAAACATTTTTTACATTCCTTATAACTTTAGAAATTTAAATACTCCTTTTAAAATAATAACACAATATTATGGATTGTACTATATAGTGAAGAAAAACACGCACCCTGTATAAACAATTCACTTCAATACCTGACAGGCACTGAAGCACAACATTAGTTGCAGTGAGGAATATAATTTCAAAACTTTAGTAAGTAAACAGTACTGTTTCATTTCATTTATAAACATTCTGTATGTAATTGTAATACTTTTGGGTAAATGTCATATAACTAAATATAAACATTGTTTATTGTAATAGAAATGGCAAGCACTCTGGAATGGTTAGAGCTATACTTCCCAAAAGAAGATATAACTGAAGAAGAACCTACTAATGGTACATTATTTTATTTGTTTGACAAAATGTTACAATTCCGTTATCTATATCTTAAGTGTTAAACTCAGTGTATTACATGTCTCTCATACTTCAAAATCTAGAACAACAACAAGAGGAAATCAATCATGAAGAAAACAGTATTGAACTTAGATTAGATAATATTGAAAATCAGATGAACAGGAGATTACAGATCAATGTTTTGTTGAGGTCTCTATCCCTAATTCTCCTAATCATGAACATATACCACCCCCACACTTCCCTATTTTTGTTTCCCAAAGTATTATAATGTCTTATCATATAAATGTAATGTTTATTTTATTGTTTTTTTTTGTTAAACACAGTTTGAAGTCCACGGAATATGTTCATGTCCCCAACATCGTATTATAGTGATGACACGTGGTGTGCATTAGTTCATGAACAGACCACCCTGTCCATGGTGACAATGACATATTTTTAATAAGTTTGCGAATGTCAAAGCACAGTTCTGGACAACTGCAAATGTTATGATTGACCCCACCCGTGCAATGTGATGTTGTGTCCGCGGTCGATGTCTGTACTTCGTGGACATTTTTAAACCCATGTTATGCCCACCCTACCAACTCTCAAATTGAAACTTTACCCTTCCACAACTGCTGCTGACATTCTTTGTTGTTCTCTGTACTTTGTACAACTTTTAACACCCCTTTTTGTCCCCAAAGTCTGTGGACAGTGTGGAAGACTGCGGACAGTTCCTCCAAGGGGACCCACCCATTTCTCATAGTCATTCTCAATCTGGCATATGAGAACAGCACATCTAACTCTGGGTGCTGCAAAAGAGTGGAGCTCTCATAAAACTATGACATACATCATGGCTTTGCTTCCCCCTCAGTGGCCTCCACCGCAACTGTCACCACCTGGAGGACCTAGAGAAGGGAACAGGGGTACTGGAGCAGATGAGCTGCAGGAGGAAGGGGAGGAGGAGAATGCAGTAGAAGAGGTTAGGTGTTTGGAGAGAATACTGGTTGTGGCAGTATTTTACAACCATTGGCAGAGTGCCAAAGGCTCAGGCTGCCTGTGTATGCTACACAAAATGGGTTGTCATACTCAGCTCCATGTGTTGTCACAACCAGACTTTCCACCTGACTGCTCTAAGGACGTAGAAGAACCTCTTCTACTGCACCATCACCTTCCGCTCCTCCCCATAACCGTTCCACCTCAGTTGGGCGGAGGAATCCTCCTTCTGCATTACCGACTATGCAAGCGGCAGTTGATCCCTACCTTCAGAGGACAATCGTCCTCTGTATATACTGGGATGCACTCATCTTCAGAGGGGAGCAATTCTGCAGTGCCTTCGAGTCCACTGTGAAGGCGTATGAAAAGGATTGTCCCCTCCCTTTTTACATCATCTTCCCTTTTACACCTGTCCCTTCTATATATTGGTTGGTTGCTGCCCCTAAACTCCCCCATCCTCCCTCCCTCGCTCCCTGCCTACAACCACCTCAAAAACAAGTAAAACAATATCACAAAAAAATGTGTACAGTAGATCCTTAAGGAGTGTGCCTGTTTTATGTTGATGCATAAAGAAAGCAGAATCCATAAGAATCACCAGCAATTCCATCAGCATTAAAATCCATGTCGGGGCAAATATTGGAGCCTTTGTGTAGCACAGAGTGAACAAGTTGCCAGAAACAAAGTTATGTTCCACACCTCTCCGCTGCCACACACACAATTACAAATTCATTGTGGCATGAATAGAAGGTGTCAAAGACTATTACACCTTTCATTCACTTTACACCACCAAAGAACATCACCTCCCTTTCGTTGTATTGTTACCACTGAAGCGCACAGACGTGTGACCATGTCCACAGACAATATGAATAAAAAATGTGGAATGGAAGCAGTATCAACTTGACTCAATTTTTCTGGTAGTCTTTTATGTTGCTATTTGTTTTTGTAAGAGTGTGATCTTAACATGTCGACATGCTATGTGTACTAAGGCACTTTTTTTTATTACATACTCCTCTTCAAATTGAACTTATTTCATTAAAAAATGTTCAATGCTTTAACAATATTGCAAAGACAATTTAGCTTGCCAACATTTGTAAGATGTCTTCCATCTTTTCTAAACTTGTTCAGTCGATCATGTGGTATATTATAATTTCCAAAGATGACATTCAAAAAAATTTGTAGAAATGCACATACACCTTTATTCACGTTCCACCTTGCTTTTTCTATTTGTAAGCAAAACAGCATTGATATTTTTCCACACTTTTCTTAGTGTAATTTGTATAAAAATAAACCCTAAATGAAAAATAAAAATAATACCCTAACGATTATCTTTACAATGTACTATAATAATTTCTTGATGCTCCAAATGCATCATACCTTCACAAATTGGTAATAATGGACTCCATTTAATGTCACAAACTCCATACCATACCATTTCAAATTTTTCAAACCCAAGAACACCTGAGATACCAAGGTGCTCTGCATAAATCTGCAGTTAATTAACCCACAAATCTCAAATAATCCAAAGAGTCTTCTTGTTTTTCAAACCCAAGAACACCTGAGATACCAAGGTGCTCTGCATAAATCTGCAGTTAATTAACCCACAAATCTCAAATAATCCAAAGAGTCTTCTTGTTTTTCAAACCCAAGAACACCTGAGATACCAAGGTGCTCTGCATAAATCTGCAGTTAATTAACCCACAAATCTCAAATAATCCAAAGAGTCTTCTTGTTGAGCTCTATGATTTCAGCAATTCAAACAAAAAATGAAGCACTTGATAGCCTTTTCTCCTCTGCAGTTCAACTCCTCCTCCGCAAAGAGAAGGCATGATTGGTTGATCCTCCTGACGACCGCAGACACTGTGGTGGCTGCGACCTCCACAGTCCTTTTTCCCTGCAAGGCATGGTAAAAGCCCCTGGATAGCTCATACAGTATGTTTGCAATCAGTATTGTTTGTCTGCGGCCATATGGGTACAGGGCAACTATTCGTTCCATTTTACTTTTATATATGCGTCACTCCCTGTTTGGATAAATTCAGTCACAGACCCATCCACCAATCACATCTGAAAACTCATCATGTAACCCATCTGCCATCTAGATTGCACCTTAGTTCAACCGTTCGGATATGTCTTTCAACCCTTAGAGTGAATTTGTGCAGTGATTCAGAGCCTGCTCTATCACAACCTACTGTACAAACCTTTAAAGAGTTATTTTTTCCAGAATTTGAAGGATCTACATTCCAGAATCTACATCTAAGAAGACATAATACATGTATGTTTTAAAATTTAAAAGTAATATTGTATGCCACCTTTTTATAATATGATTTTGAGAATGCCTGGGTGTCTCAGCTGAAATACTTGCTTCACTGCAGCACCTATCCCAATATTTTTTACGCATTTTAAAAGCTCATTGGCTTGCATAGTGACTTACATGTGGTACTACTTATAGCACTGCACAATTCCATAATTAGAAGTACCTCAATTACCAACATAGAGTACACAAAATAATGAACATTTTACATTTTATAAAATAATCTGATTGACACATCATAACCAAACAGAAGTACTGCTTTGGAAACATGTGCTTGTACAATATAGCCAACAACAATACATACACAAATAATGTTATGCCTAATGAGACAACTAACAAAGTATTAAATTGTTCAGTCCAGTAAGACTTTCAAAACCCAGTCTAAATAACCAAGTAAAATTATCATTTAAATCTGCAGAGCATAGAGAACTTTATTACATGGCCCTACTGCAACAATTCAAACATTTCTGGTTCCCCATTCCCGGTGACACTACATATCTGTCAGCATGCAACAGCAAGACTAAATAACCTAGAAAAATCTATCTCAAAAATAGCTGGATTGGAAAAACGATTACATGTCTGTCTACACTATAGTGTAATACTAAAACACAACTTTGACTTATAACAAGGTTTAGTCAATGGAGCAATCGGAACAGTTGTTGGATTTAAAACGTATCCAAACGAAAACCATATCCTGTTTGTCATAATTAATTTGGACAAATTTGAACAAACTAAAAAAAATCCCTGCACCACAGCACGTTTCCTAGTTTTAAAGACATGTATGTGCACAAAGTACAATGTTCTCTGTCTCTTGCATATGCTGTTACCATTCTCAAGTCACAAGGTCTAACCCTCAACCCCATACTGTAAACATTAACAGCACAATCTTCAAGGAATGTATGAGTTACATAGCACATTCATGTCTTTGTACACTCACTGGTCTATTCATAGTGAACCTTGATGAAAACAAGGTTAATGCTGACATTCCTTGCATCCTATAATACAACAGACTGCACACATCTGGATACGTACCCTGTACCTCAAAAAACAAACTTTTTACAAAAAAAACAGTACAAGCAGAAACTATAGCAGATCTCCTTATGATCCCTGTCATAAAAGAAAATAACAAAACAAAAACAAACACAGGACCTTCAAACCAGAGACCACATTCCGGTCCTTTTAAATAAGCAACCCAACTGGAGTTAATTGCTATGCAGATGTAGCAATCAATCATCTTTTTCAATTGCCACCAATTGTTGACAATAATTACTTACATAGCTCAGAACAGCTATGTTTACAAACACTCACTCTGCACAGAAATGTTACTAACAACCCTAAAATTATCTAATGTATCTCAGGGATAAAACAACATTTGTTAAATTCACTATAAATACACAGGAAGATCACAACGAATTCCTAATGTATCCACAGCATTTCATACACTTGGAAACATACATTCAGTCTCTGCAACCATGTTTCTGAAGAGCCTGTGCCTAATGAATGATTTGGGTATGTATCAATACCAAATTGTAATGCAATTCCATTTCAACAACTTCTATAAAATCAGGGCATATTATTTTGATTTTGCAATTCAGAAAATCTTTCAAACATACAATTAGGTACCCATACCCACTATATAATAATAATAATAATAATAATAATAATAATAATAATAATAATAATAATAATACTTTTAAGATGCAGTGCAGATGTCACTAACAATATCTGTAAACTCAATAACTTCACACAGACCGAAGTATCTCTATGCAAGAAGACATTCACAATTCTAGGCATTCTATACCACACTGATGCCACAACCACTTCAGGACACTATACTATGTATGTGTAAAAAATAAGTGGTTGGTTTGAATGCAACTCTTTTAATGAAAAACAAGGGTTACTAGCAAATCTAGAAAATGCCTACTTAATATTCTGTAAGCACAAATGTAGCCATTAAATTAACATTTGCATTACTATACAGTTAGAATATGCCAATGAGTATCTAACTACTGTAAACATAAACAAACACAAAAAACAAATATGCCTTAATAACATGACACTTAAAATACACCATCACCTATACAATGATTTAAAACATCCATGCTATGCCGATACTACTCACTACACATACAACATTTATTACCAGTAAATATACAATATGTTAGTACAACAACAGTCTATCACACACAAATGTAGTAGAAAAAATAGTACATTCAATGTACTTCTTATGAGGGTCAGAAAAAGTAAATCTATATATAAAACCTAAAGTATGTGTATCTTCCATACCATGTTCTACAGCTATGTTTTCTCCCCTTTACAAAGAAACACAGATGTCCCCTTGTTACCATACCCACTACTTCCCAACAATAAACAATCCACTATTTGCCACATGTACTGAGACTAGTACTACTATACCCACACTCAAAACTCCCATTGTGGCTGTGTCATGACCAGAGGTCACATTCTCCAAACAACATAACTATTAAATGGAAACTAAGCACACTATTCTGCCATTAGCCACATTGTTTTTGACATTAAACCCAAAGTAAACACAATCCTGCCAGTGTCCATGATGTAAAGGACCGGAGGGGGGTGTCTGTACTTCTGCTCCCTATATGGCATAGGAGAGGCACCCCAGCCAAGATTCTCTATTATTGGTACGTGGTCGAGCAATCAAGGCCTAGCTTGTCAGGAGGTAATGCTGGCTGGTTCTTAACTAAAGTGTAATCCCCTAGCACCCACAAAGGAATGTCTGCACACTGTATTAGTTAAAACACAATCTTTATATAATTAATATTCAAGGTTATGTACAATATCACAATAACTCACTTTGTACTTGGTTATCTATAATAGCAAATATACAGTTCTATGTGGTACAACAATTACTATTAGATCTCTTTAAAGTGCATCAACTGTACAGTTAAATGTCACAAAAATCAGTTTGTAAAGGAAACCAACAATAGATATAAGAGGAAAGCAGTTGGGTAGAACATTTGGCAGAATACTGGCCCTACTACCGAGACACAGTTCTGTGTGGAGATCCCCCTACCTGGGCAACCTGTAGAATAAAGATGTATCACAAGCCCAGTCCATATTTTGTTCACAAGAAACTTTCCAATAGTTCTGCAACCCCAAAGTACCTGCCGTTGTAGCGTTCCTTGTCAGTAAATCGACGGCCCTTCTTGAGTGCCCTCCCTTTAAGGCAGGAGTCACGGGTCGTCGAACGTCCGACGGAGAACAGCGTGAACTACGATGGTGAAGTGGCAGCTTCTTTCCTAGCTGTGATTGTTTATGGGGAAGCATAAACGTCCTGCAAGGAAGAGGTGTGCGGGGCATCTCGATGTCGATAGTTCTGCAAAGAGTTTGAAGAACTGTGGCTTAGCAAGGGCGTCGAGGTGTCGGCGTCTCTGTGGTCTTTGGGTGGCGGGAAACCCACCGGCGGATGCTCCTCGGCATGTTGACGGCCTGGCTTTCTCCAGCGGGATAAGATGGGCGATGATGCAGACGAGAGCGTCTTTGGATCAAAAGTTCTTAGGCAATGGGAGCACTGTGGCTCTGGTCGGCAACTGCAGTCGGCGACAGTGGCGGACAACAGTCCGGACGCTTTTCTTTGGGATTCTGCGGCAGTACCCGTCTCCGGTCGGCAACCTGACATAGGTCTGTCTACCAGGGAGCTTTGGCAAAGATCAGCTGGTGCACAACGGTCCCTCGTAGCTCAGGAAGAGGGCGCCTTATCAGGTCCTCTGTGGGTCAGTCTTTTGGAGGCAGCTTTCAGATTGATGAAAAAGAGCAACAGCAATTCTTCTCTTCCAGTAGGGCTTCCAGGTCAAGAATCAGTTTCACTCCAGTTACTCTTAATAGTTTGGACTGAAGCTCTGAACACTTCTGAACACGATTCCTAGCAGTGAGAGGTCCCCAGATATACTTTTGATCTCCCATTAATTCCGCTGGGTCACACACGAGCATCCAATCACTATGAAGGGCATTCAGCATCTGTCAGCCAATCAGGCACATGGTGCATTCAGCCCATTCTTCTCCATCCAGACACTCACAACACAGAATGTGGATTTGCACAAGTACCACGCCATTCAACACTACACACTGCATTCATACCAGTTTCGGGCAGGCCTGTCTCAGTCATTGTGTCAAACACCAGAAACCAGACATCCACAACAAGAAGTGCTTATTCTTCACACACTCCATTCACCCAGGTCCCACCCACAGGTGTACCCACAACATACAGTCGTTGGGAAGGCTCCAGCCAGTCTAGTCGGCACTTCCCCACACTACCATATACAGAACTTCCACCCAACAGTCAGTCAGGTGGAAAGGACAGAGTCAGGGCTTCCCGGGACTTCGGGAAGATCAAGGTAACAGGTGTTGGAAGGCAAGAGGCCACGGGGGCCATCTTGTCTCCATCAGGAATCTACTGATTCCAATGACAGGGCCTGGGCATCCCAAAATGGAGGACGCTCAGGGCACCCGTCAATTCACCTCAGAGCTGCCACCAGCCCATACCCTGCTCTGTGGGCCACACACAGGTGCCCAAAAACATACACTAGGGGCACAGGGTTGTACCCCCACCCATTGGTGCCATAAGGGTATCCCATGGGTCTGTTCACCAAAACCAAAAGAGAGAGCTGCACCACCAGGAGTCCCACATGAACTCCTGCACAGAAAACACAACAGAACACACGATAAAAAGCAGTAAAGGACAAGGATACGGAGGCCCTGTCCCTTTGATGCATTTCAGCATCACACATGGCCACAACAAAATGTACTTTTACTACTACTATATCTACACTCAATGTGGCCACGACCGACCTGAACAATCTGCCCACTCGCCATTGCCACTACAATGTGTACTATAACTTTCAGTATTTGTAATGTCATCTTTGATGTCCTGAGTGTTAGTCTTAGCCATGGTTGAGGCACGAGTTATGGTTGCATAGGTTACCATAACTGGTGAATTTCTTAGATTTTTTGATTTTACCTTGTAACCATAACGTCCCTTTAACAAAGCTTTTTCAATGAATTGTATTCAGTTTTATTATTAAGCAACTTAACCATAACATCCTTTGAACACTTTAACTATGTTTTTTCTTTGATTTTATTATAAGTGAAAAATGATATTATATCATTGTTTATACATTATAAATAGTTCCTCTTTTAACATATATGAAACGACAATAAACCTCCTTTAAACCTCCTTTAAAAAACATATTTGTTGCATTGTATACTGGTGTGTGTCATTTTAAGCAGCATATGCTAGGGATGCAAGTCATGGTTGAATTGCCTAGGGCATGAGACTCAACCGTTACACCGGCCTGACCAAACCATCCTCGTTATCCACTGCAACTAGCCTGCATCCTGGTCCAGTGTCCACTATACTTCCATAATGTGACCAATGGTCAGTGTTCATAGCTTGCAATCTATCGGGAATGGGCTTTGGCCATGCTGCAGGCCCCAATAAGCAAATCGGTGTAGACATTTTCATTTCCATTGGCCAGGCCCTCTACCCAGGCTCCAAAGTTACATCACTATTTTTGTACCTACATTTTGACACTTTGGAGAAAATAAAACACAGGGCGGATTTGCAAAAGCATGCTATCATATCCTTGCTAATGCTCTTCACGCAAGTTTGCTGCAAACCCATCCAGTATTTGGGGCTATAGACACAAGCAGAATTTTCTTTCCCCTTCAAGCCTATCCTGATTTAAAAAATGTTACCACATAGCCGGTCACTGCTGGGCTGCCTAGAGCAATGCCAGAGGTTAAGATGTATTCTAAAGCTTCCAGCCTTCGCCTCTTTTGTTTTGCTGTAGTGACCCCAAGTGGGGCAGGTATGCCCAGATATGGGTCCTGTGTCTGCTAGGCCTAGAGACCCAAGGTACGCCTCACTGATGAGGCCCAACAAGGCCAAAACGTGTTTGGGGTTACTTGTGGTCTCATGCAGAAGTCATGTGACCTAGTTGTTTGGGCTGGACTGCCCCTTTTGGGGTGGGACCAATCCTGATTTGCATTTGGTCTTTTCCCTTTTGTAATGGCTTGACATGTGAAGGACGATGGTCTGGAGGGTTGCACAGAGCAATGCCAGAGGTTAACAGTTATTCTAAACCTTCCAGCCATCATCTCTTCACAGTGACATTACATCTGCGAGCCATCCTGAGGCCCCCCACCCCAGTAACAAATCACGGGTCATGTCACACTTTGGCCCGGCCTAGATTACCACACGTGTGTGCAATATGCAGGAACGTGCTGCTGCAGGGGTACACCGCACACTGCACTAGGAGAACAATATAAATATGTGTTTTAAAGCATTATACAGCACACTTTCTGAGAAAAATTGGCCAAAAGGCCAGAAAGTTTGCAATTGTTTTGTAGGGTAACGCCAATCCAAAAATCCAATACATGCAAGTGACCAACAGTGCACAGGAACATTAATGCTTTAATTAATATAATGCTTTGCTATTAAAAATGCTATACCACAATGAAAACATGCCCAACTGGCTGCACAATTTAAACCATTCTAGACACGTAATAACATATTACAGTAAAGCCGGCCAGGCCACATTTATGTTATGTTATATTGTGTTACTTGGCATTTATAGAGCACTCTATATATCATTGATGTGAACTCAAAGCGCTGGTAGGTTGAACGCCCTGGGGAACCGTAGTTCTGGTCAGTAGAGCAAGATAGAGTTATAGGGTGCATGGGTGCACCAGATATGTGTGCAGCTGATGTAATTGCCAGATGGTAGCTGCGTCCTAGCATTATGTGTGGTGCTGAAGATATCAGTTGGATGTGTGCAGTCTGATGGGTGGACACCAAGACTGGGCTCTGGCTGCGTTAGGCCTGAATATGTGAGCAACAGAGCCAGAATGTGCTCAGTTAGCTGTGTTTTATAAACGTGATGAGGTGTTTGTGGGGTTGTATTTGTATGTGAACAGCAAAGCCGAATTAATCAAGGGTATAGCTGTGTTCTAGTTGAATGATGGTGTATAGTAGAGATTAAGCGTAGTGATGTGATATGATGGTTATCTTTAAAGCGCCTGAAACCAGGAACGTGAACACGATGGCAGGGAACAGAGTGACATACATGCACATAGAGACATATCTAGACATACCTAGACTAGTTGCATCAAAATGTCAGTCGAAGCAATAACACTTATCATGGCAATTTTATCACAGATGCCCAGACAAATATACAATTGTGCGGTAAGAAATGGCTATACTGGCAACACCCAAATGTCATTCTAGCCAGGTAATTTCACTTAGCAGGACTGCGTTATCAGAGATGCCCAGTTAAAAAAACTAATTCAAGCCAAACTCTGAAATGACTAGACTGGTTGCACCAAAATGCCTCTCTAGCCACTAATACCACATATCATGCCTACGTAGCCTGGACATGGATGACCATTACGATGTATCACATAATACCCATCCCACCCCACCCCCACACATCGCATCTCCCACCTACCCACTGCCCCAACCCCAAAAATCACCTTCTTGCCTCAGAATTACCTCCATGTCCCTTTACCTTGTCCCACTGCTTACATATGAGGCTCCTTGTCTCATAGGTAAGTACTAGGATGAGGAACAGTGGAATTATGAGTAGTGAAGATTACAGGTAACTAAGCCAGGCATTACTTCCATGTCCCTCTACCTCATCCCAATACTTGTCAAAGTGCCTCATACACAAGTACTGGGACGAGGAAGAATAGGGTTATGAGTAATGAAGTATTGGTGCAACACCTTTGAGCTGACTGGGCGTCAGCCCTCCCCCGCACACCTCCCTGAAATTTTGGGCTATGATGAATTGACCTGGCTGACCTACAGAGTCATTGCCGGACTGAGCAGGACACAGATGTTAAACGGCACCTGGGTTTCGCTCTTGACAAAGGCCAGGCAATTACTAACGTAAAGTATTTCACTGTTGGTATCTGCATTCAAATGCATAATTATTTATGCAATTGAAATCTTGATGTGGGTTTAGTACTTGCATGCCAGGGAAGTGATTGGAAGGGTAGAGAGAGGGCAGGGGACCACTTATTCTCACAGCCGTCCATAAGTGGGTGCTTTCAGACTTAAAGGAGAGTGTAAACTGCTTGTAACATTGATTCTGCACTAAACTAGTCTCATTAAAATACACAAAAAAGTAGATGCCTCCATACAAATAGGTTTGCCCCTACACCACTGCCCATGAAGTTAGCTTGTCTCCCAACATTGGAAGGGTTAGCACCCCCATCCCCAAAATGTAGGTTTTGTTGTGCACCCGAACACAAGCACACACAACATTCAACATGCACACACATGAACACCCAGCCACCCATACATTTAAGTGTGTACCCTTTCACCATACAGGCCCACCCAGGCAGCCACCCATACATTTAAGTGTGCACCCTTTCACCATACAGGCACACCACAGCAGCCAACCATATATTTAAGTGTGCACCTTTTCACCATACAGGCACACCCAGGCAGCCACCGATACATTTAAGTGTGCACCCTTTCACCATTCATTCACACAGGTAACCACCTACACATTTAGGTGTGCACCCTTTCATCATTCAGGCACACCCAGTCAGCCACCCATACATTAAAGTGTGCAGCCTTTCACCATACACTCACACAGGCAGCCACCTATACATTTAAGTGTGCAATATGTCACCATACACTCACACAGGCAGCCACCTATACATTTTGGTGTGCACTCTTTCACGATACAATCACACAGGCATCCACCTACACATTTAAGGGTGCACCCTTTCACCATACAGGCATACCCAGGCAGCCACCCATACATATAAGTGTGCACCCCCCCCTTGGGGCGTGGCCTGGAGCTCATGGTGATAGGAGGCTAAGGCGCCGAGCTCCGGCCGAGACGCCGCGTTACGATCCTCGTCGAACCGCTTGCAGCTCGACTCCGAGCCACAAACTCGGACAAAACACAGCGGAAATCGCCGCCGTGCGGCGACAACAATCCCGAAAAGAATCGGAGCCGGGGAACCTCAATTCTGCCCTCCACAAACCCTCCCCCCCGCCTGCACTCAAGATAGCGGCTCCCACGTTGTCCTAACGCTGCCGATGAGTGCCGTCGCTGAGAAATCCAGCACACGGAGGTGCGGTTCATCGGCGGACAAGACCCTGGGGAACATACTTCCACACAGCCCCAAACCCAAGCGCTGAGCACCCGCGGCCCCTCCGACACGCGGGGCGCTGTGAGCCGCGCGTGAACCGCGGCCATTAGCTCCTGGACCTGCTCCTGCTGACCGGGCAACAGCATCGTCCCCCAGGAACATCCTGGCCGCCGTTGGAAGCAGCGTCGACGCGCCGGCAGCGGAGACCACCACCCAGGAGGTGAGGAGACAGGGGGGGCCCCGCTTGACTCCACAGCGGCTCCAGCGTCCGCCGCTCTGAGCCCAGAGCCCAACATCGCCCACCCCCCCCCTCATCCTCCCACAGAACCATTAACTCCATCAACCCACCCCACGCTGCCTGGTGGATCGAAACACCCCCGCAAAACTCGAGGGCAGCGCATTATTAAGGCATCGTCACCCAGCCCACAGGCACGCCATGTCTGCTAGAGGCAGATCAAAACCTACTACGATGGACAGTTATGTCTCCACAAAGGCCAGAAGCTCGGCCGACCCACACCCCCCCAGCCCTGATCCTCCAAAACCGAAAAATGCAGAACCCACGAGAGCCAAACACAAGTGCTGGAGGCCATAGCATCCCTGCGCACTTTCATTGATACCAAAATCGACAAATTTAGGTCAGACATTCAGCTTGTGAGACAGGATGCCAGGAATTTAACGGAAAGGGTCTCCGCCTCCGAGGCGACCATCAAAGAGACCATGGAAAACACTATGGAGCTGAGGGCTAAGGTGACGGACCTCGAAAAGAAGGTGGCTCTCCTCGAGGCGAGGGCTGAGGATGCCGAGGGACGTGCCAGAAGGGGCAACATCAGGATACTCGGAATCCCCGAGGGCAACGAGGGCCCGAACCCGACTGCATACATAGAGGCCCTACTACAACAAGAGGTGGGCGCAGGCAAACTCACGCAAGCCTTCGCTGTCGAGAGGGCACACAGGTCCCTCCAAAGGAAACCCCCTCCGGGCTCGCACCCTCGCCCAATAATAGCTAAAATACTTAACTTCCAGGACAGAGAAGTTATCCTCAGACACTCCAGGGAGACTGGCCCACTTGTACGCGGCAACACAAAAATATCCGTCTACCCAGATTACACCCCAAAAGTACAAAGAGAGAGAAACTCATTTGTTCCAATCAAAGCCAGGCTGCGACACCTAAACTTAAAGTATATGCTGCTTTATCCTTCCAGACTAAAAGTTATCTACAAGGGCCGCTCGATCTTCCTGGAGACCCCAGAGGCAGCCAACATGTGGATGGAGGACAACAACTTAGCCCAAGGCGCAGACAGCCACCCCAGAGACTAAGGATTAAAACTAAGCAGCTGGTCACATGCCCAATCGCCGACGCAAGATCCCGCTGTAAACACATGCACTCTGCAGTGCGGAAGCAATCAACACTACAGTTCGCTAAACTAACGCAGCTCTCACTTGGCCCCACACCGGACCCAGGACTTCGCCCCCGCGAACAGACCAGGACAGGCCAGTTGCCTGACCGACCCCACTCGAGCCCGACGCCCGGATGGGTCCCGACGGTGCGAGAGCGCCTGAGCGCAGCAAAATGAATGCAGCCGCTAGGCGCACCAGTTACAGTTATGTTACCTGTTACGTTATAAGCACAGTCTCCACATCTACACACTTGAGCGGACAACAGAAGACGCTGATACAGCACTTAAACTCAGGCAGGAACGAGGGCCGACTGCTGAATCGCATTATCAGGAACCCAAACCTTCTGGGCAGACCCTCTGAGGAGGGGATAAAAAAGAACACTCACACATCCAGATGACATCACAACTAAAGATACTGACGTGGAATGTGCGCGGGATGAACTCCTACCTGAGAAGAAATCGTATTCATTCCTACCTCCGCAGACAGAAGGTCTCTATAGCTATGCTCCAAGAAACCCACCTGACGGCGGAATCCTCCTCCAAACTAGCAGAGAGATAGGGTGGCACTGGAAAAGGAGCAGCATATTCCAAATACGCACGGGGAGTCTTCACCTGGGTGAACCCAAGCGTTCCGTTTCGCCTACAGGGGTCGGAAGCTGACAAAGAGGGCAGATATCTGATACTTTGGGGGACCATTGAAAATACCGCAATTTGCCTGGTCAACTCCTACTTCCCGCAACACGGGATACCATCGCACATCGCAATGCTATGCCCCAAAATAGCCCACCACAGGGAGGGCACCTTCATTTGGGGAGGCGACATCAATTGCACTAGTAATGGTGAGATGGACAGGTCGGTGCCCCTACAACAACCACGAAACGCCGCCGCCATGGCCCTCAATAACGCTCTGGAACACTTAGACCTGGTGGACATATGGAGAGCGCAACACCTAAATGAAAGGAGCTACTCCTACTACTCTGCCCCCCACAGGGTTCACACAAGGATCGACTATCTCTTCATCGACAGGGAACAAGCTGCCCTGGTAGTCGACGCCACATACCTAGGCAGATCGATATCTGACCATTCGCCGCTGGTCATGCAGTGGAGATTGAATGGTCCCAGGCCCCCGATCCCGACATGGAGACTGTCCCCCATGGCACTCACTGATCAAGAGTTTAAGGAAGACCTTGGCACTAAACTCGAAGACTATATAGACAATAACAAAGGCTCAGTATCAAGCTGGAACACGCTATGGGAGGCGATGAAAGTGGTAACACGGGGCGAAGCCATTTCTGGAGCGGGAGGTATTCGGAGACGCCTGAAGAAAACACTAGAAGAACACGAAGCGGAAATAACACGCCTCGAGTCCCAATTGGACTCCAACACTGAAGGGGAAGAGACCCTGCGGGGACTCCGAGACGACTGCCGAATGGCATGGGACAGACTGGCGAAATTCGACTTTGCAACTAACACCACCAAGACACACAAAGAGGCCGACAAACCAGGCAGACTACTAGCATGGCTGTGCAAACGAGAACACCCGAGGCATTGCATCACCGAGATCCAGGATGAACGTGGAGTCACACACAAATCACAACTTGACATCAACACCGCTTTTGCAGAATTCTATTCCGAGCTTTACTCCCACGAAACGCAAGTACCCACAGAAGACATCAAAGCCACCCTAGAAGAGATCGAACTCCCTAAACTAACCGAAGAGCAGCGCGCAGCACTTGACATTGAGATCACCGCCGACGACATCAAGGACGCGATCAGATCTCTAGCTACCAGCAAATCCCCGGGAAGCGATGGACTCCCCCCAGAGTTCTACAAAACCTATGAAGACATCATCACTCCAATACTACTGGGAGTCTATACGGAAGCATACGAAGAAGGAATTCTCCCCAGCACCATGAAGGAAACCATTATAATCCCTATGCTCAAACCAAACAAGCCGCCCGAACGTTGCGATTCCTATCGCCCGTTAGCGATGCTGAATTACGACACCAAGATCTTAACCACCATTCTGGCTAAGAGGCTCGCGAGGGTGATTGGGACTATTATACATGAGGACCAAAATGGGTTCATCCCGGGACGCAATACCACAGCCAACCTGAGGAGGCTACAACATGTCATAGCCGAAACCCATGAAAGCGCTGAGGATCTGGCGGTGCTATCACTAGACACCGTTAAGGCCTTCGACTCCATCTTCTGGGAGTGGTTAATTGAGGTGCTGAATGAGTTTGGGTTTGGAGAAGGCTTTGTGAAATGGGTCAGGGTCCTTTATAGCTCACCCAGGGCCAGAGTGAAGACCGGACGAATAATATCAGAAGCCTGGGCGATACAAAGAGGCACCAGGCAGGGCTGTCCGCTGTCACCCATGTTGTACGCCTTAGGACTGGAGCCGATCGCCATCTACTGCAGGAGACAGTTCTTTGATGCAGGTATAAAACTGGGCAACAGACACTTCATAATTTCCCTATATGCGGACGACGTACTCTTATACGTAAAGGACCCACAAGTGAATGCGCAAGTTCTACTCGATGTCCTGGACAACTATGCCCGCTATTCCGGAATCAAATTTAGCAGATCTAAATCCTGTGCATTCCCACTAGCCAAACTCAACAAGATAAGCATGAAAGAATTACCGGAGGTGGGGATAGAGTGGCAATCAGGAATGTTCCGCTACCTGGGAATCAACATAACACATACCCCAGAACTCACCCACGAACACAACACTGAAAAAGCAACAAAAGCACTTCGCAACTCCATGAAGTTCTGGTCTAAGCTGCCACTTGCCATGATGGGTAGAGCAGCAATTGTGAAAATGATCATCCTACCGAGATTCCTCTACTACTTCACGAATGTCTGCCACTATATCCCTATATCCTTCTTTAAGAAACTGGATTCGCTAATCAGAGACTTCCTGTGGGGCCCAGCCAGACATAAGCTACCCCTGAAGATCCTCACGCTGCGACATAAACAGGGGGGGATACAACTCCCGGACCTACACATGTATTACTTAGCAGCTCAACTCAGCCACATCACAAAGTGGCTCCAAGACGACCCAAATGCCGAATCAGGACTACTAAGGCTAACATCTTCCAATCTGTTTCCCAAAGAATCACTCTGGAACCCACTTAAACAAAAACTAGAAGTCCCTATGATTGTACAGCTGGGTAGACAAATTTGGACTAGAACCTGCTCTATCCATCAAATCACTCACCCGTACTCTCCTGACACCCCCATCCTTGTGGACGCATGCCAATCCATAACAGACCTCATAGTGGCAAGAAAATGGGAGAGCGCTGGGATTTACACTTGGGGCGACATGTATGAAGACGCCAAATTCAGAGATTTCGAAACGATCCTGGAATCAGAGGAACTAAACAGAGGCCAATTCCTGTGGTACCATCGTCTCAGACAGATTGCAAAGTCAAAATGGTCTGAATGGCCAGAAGAACCCAACCCTAACCCCTTCCTTAACGAGATGCATGAACTCTCAGACGGCTGGAAACCAATAACCCGCCTCTACGGCCGACTAATAGACAGGCCCAACCCCAAAAGTGCGGCACTAAAAGAAAGATGGGAACTTGACCTCCAGGTCACGCTCACGGACACTGAGTGGGAGAGAGTGCTACTTTACCCCAAGGAGGTCTCCAGGAACACCAGATTCCGACAAATCCAACTCAATGTTCTCTACAGAACATACATGACCCCGAAGAGAGTCGCCAGTTTTAACAAAAAGACAACATCAAACTGCCCCTGGTGCGACACCACCCCAGCAGACCTACTGCACAAGTTCTGGTCTTGTAACAGGGTGTCACAATTCTGGTCTAAAATAAAGCAAACTTGCATGGAAGCTGGCATTACCAGATACAACTGGGGCCCCCAGGAATGCCTCCTCGGAGCATACCCCAGACTGAACAAGATCAAACACGTAGTCAAGCTGATGGACATTTCCTGCATCCTCACAAAAAGAACCATAGCTATGGCCTGGAAATCTAAACCAGGCCCGAGATACCAACACTGGCTCAGAGAATTAGAGCGTTGGACCACAGCTGAGACCAGGGCCTGGCAGGATGGAGCTACCACTGGAACAGCCGACGTGAACAACACCCTTGAGGCGTGGAAAGCCCTCCTCCGCGACATACCCTTCTCTGCTGACTACAAGCCCCCCTGAGGTGCCTGCCCACCCTAACATCAAACAACTACAGAACCACCTAGTACCTGAACCTCGAACATTCATACGCCCCGGAACCCTGCCTTCGCACTCCTTTCCTCCGGAACACCATCTGAACGCAGACATCCTCGCAAGAGACTGTGCATGTTTATTGTTATTTCTTGTTGTTACCTGTTTCTTTTTCATCCTGCTTGGCTAATGAACACCTCCACTAAACGCAATCTTGATATGTAAACCTACCTAAATGCCAATAAAAAGTGTTTTTTAAAATAAGTGTGCACCCCTTCACCATACACTCGAGATGCACACCCAGCTACCCATGCATTTAATTGTGCATGCTTTCACCATACACTCACATGGACAGCCACCTAGTATCCACCTACACATTTAAGTGTGCACCCTTTCACCATACAGGCACACCCAGACAGCCACCCATACATCTAAGTGTGCACCCTTTCACCATACACTCGACACGCACACCCAGCCACCCATACATTTAATTGTGGACCCTTTCACCATACACTCACACCAGCAGCCACCTATACATTTAAGTATGCACCCTTTCACCATACACTTACACATGCATCCACCTACACATTTAAGTGTGCACCCTTTCACCATACAGGCACATGCAAGCAGCCACTGTTAGGAAGGGGGCAGCCCCACCGTACCCCCTAGTCCCTTTAGAGTGAGTTGAGATGCTTTTGAAGCACTATGATGGCCCAAGGGGAGTGGGGGTGGTAAGATGACCACCTCCCAGTTTAACAGGACCCCACTTCATTATCACTAAATATAATCTATCCACAGAGTACAGCATAAGGCATGCAAAGTATTTCTATTCTGAGTAGATATTAGTAACTATAGGGAAGGCCTGCATGGTAAATGTGGCATTGCATGTGTTAGGCCCAAATTGCGAGACAGTAGAAATCTCTCAGCCATGCCCAAGCTCCCATGATGCAGCCCACACCCACAACCACCACAATGCCTATTCATTGTTCTAGCAGTGTTGCAAAGATGTGTTTTTTACTTGAGAGGAATGTGCCTTACAAGGCTGTTAGGCAGAATTATATGCAGTACCCTTTGGGAACACCACACACAATTAAGACTACAAGTGACAATACAATTTCACCTTTGGTACAAGCATGTACTACACAGTTAAAGGGGTAGCAGTAGCAGAGCAGTCAGACTTATCTCAAGAGTAAGTGAGCAGTATCAAATAGTTACACAAAGGACAGCAATTACTACGATTCAGGCAAACACTGACTCAAGGTTTCTAAATAAAAGAATATATATTTTATTTACTCAACAGTATAACATTTCACTATTATAAGCAAGTCAAAAATCACAATCATAAATACACCACACCACTTCCCTTAAATTCCAGACAAGTTAAGCTCACAAAATGAAGTGGGAGCAAAATGGCACTACAGCAATATAAAAGGGAGGGAAAGACAAAGTTATTAGAAATTAGGCAAACCAACAGGTAAGTACTTATGGCAATTGAACAAGCAAACTACAGTGAGGAGATCAGCTAGAGAAGGCTTAGGGCCAAAGTCAATGAGTCAAAAGTCTTTGCTTAAGATCACAAAGTTCAGTGTAGTTTGCGGTAAAGTTCGTGGCACAGATTCCGGACGAGGTTGGTTGGTAGAAAATTTAGTTCAAAGAGAAGAGAAGGACAAGCCCTCGGATTGTCAAAAGGATTTCAAACACTTTCACCTCTGTTGAACGAAATGGACAACCAGATTTGCACAGTAGCTTAAAAAGAGGGATCTGTAGCTGAGGCGGGCGTTTCTGGTGGTTCCTGCAGGCTCACGGTTCCTGAAGCAACTGTCAGACTGACAATAAGTAGGAAGATTGGAGGGTCCTGCGCCACCCAGGGAAGAAACCAGCAGCAGAGTAAAACAACGAATAAAACCCAAGCAGGGTCCGACCTTCCTGGCTATCCGGCCCACTGTAGCTCTGTACAGTGAATTTGACCAGGGGAGGGGTCCTGGCTTGTAGTTTGGGCAAACTGGTTGGTCCCACCAGCTCAAGGGAAGAAGTTTCCTGGAGGATCTTCTCTGTTGTCGTATTTGGCAGATTCTGACCTGCAGCAGGGCTTCACTGGGTAGTTCAGTCATTGTAGGGGTCCTCTTCTTCCAGTTCCTCATTGGTTCTTTCATTCCAGTGGTGACTCTGCCTTTCCAGTCCCAGAGACCTACTTTTTATGCAGTTTTCCCAGATTCATACAGCCTGGCTGTCAATCACACAGCTGGGATCCTGTCCTGGCAAGGACAGTCCCCTCAGCCAATCAAACAGGAGTGCGACTTGGGTTACCAAGGGAACCCATGGCAGGGGCCTGAAGATTCCTCCCTCACATCCTGCCTACCTAGACTTTCAGGCGCCTTAAAGAGGGCTTCTGTGCAGAAGCCCACGAAAAGACACTGAACAAAGGAATCCTCCCCGGTTTGGCACGCAGAGAAAAACACGAGAAAGACTTTAACAAAAAGAAATGGCGAATAAACCGAGCCGGAGCCAAAATAAAATGTATTTGGTCAAGAGGGTTTATGTTCGCAGCTAATATAATAGCCTAAAACAGTGCCACGTTTATATAAGATAATCACGGTAGAAAAGTTAGGGTAGTTACCACTGCTACCAGCCAAGTTTTAATGTTAAGGGAGCGAAACAAGGCTCCAAGAGGTACAGACAAAAAGGAATAAGAATTAATCCCTTTCCAATATTCCATGTAAGATGGGGTGTACTGGGTCTGTGGTTTAAAGAGACTACATAAAGTTAATGGCAACTTTACATGTTTCTGGGGGACAGTAGTCAGCCGCAGAAAAATGGAGTCAGTGGGAAGTCTAAAAGACAACCCTGTGTCACTGCACTGAAGGTGCAGTGTAACATGCACAATAAAGTGGTCTCGTGGAGTAGGTGAGGCTCCAGAGCCCAAGAACACACAAAATGGTAAAAACACACATAGCAAAACACATGTAAGAGTGGGAAAAAGGCTCAGGCTCATACCAGGTGAAAAAAATAACAGGCCGATTCATGTAATTCCTCACAAAAGTGTTGCACGCGGCTGGCGCACAGCGTGCCCGTGCGAATGTCTGCGCCAGCCGCGTGCGATAAAATCAATTTCCGCGCACAGCGTATTCATGGATTCTCGCCTCCAAAAGCAGACGTGGTGCAGAGTGGCGCAGCGACCCTGCAGCAGCGCCAGTTACGCCCCCAAGAACGCCCTCGCGCAAGGAAAAGCCATCAAGATCGCAAAACCATCGCAAAGGGCTGCGCCAACCCTGTACCAGTTTACCGGACTGGCAAACAGCAAACGCAAAGCGGGGAAGGAGTATTACGGGTGTCGGGAACACGTGTGCACGAGAAGTTTCACACGCGATCTGGCCTGGGGGAGCGTGTGCGTGTATTTCAGGGATGCACGAGAAGTATTACACGCGAATGGCCTGGGCGCGTGTATTTCAGGGGTGCGCGTGAAGTACTACACGGGATCATGAAGTTCCACACGCGATCTGACCTGGGGGAGCGTGTGCGTGTATTTCAGGGGTGCGCGAGAAGTCTCACACGTGATCGGGCCTGGGGGAGCGTGTGCGTGTATTTCAGGGGTGCGCGAGAAGTTCCACACGCGATTGGCCTGGGCGCGTGTATTTCAGGGGAGCGCGAGAAGTTCCACACGCGATTGGCCTGGGCGCGTGTATTTCAGAGGTGCGCGAGAAGTTCCACACGCGATTGCCCTGGGCGCGTGTATTCCAGAGGTGCGCGAGAAGTTCCACACGCGATTGGCCTGGGCGCATGTATTTCAGAGGTGCGCGAGAAGTTCCACACGCGATTGGCCTGGGCGCGTGTATCTCAGGGGTGCGCGAGAAGTTCCAAACGCGATTGGCCTGGGCGCGTGTATCTCAGGGGTGCGCGAGAAGTTCCACACGCGATTGGCCTGGGCGTGTGTATTTCAGGGGTGCGCGAGAAGTTCCACACGCAATCTGGCCTGGGGGAGCGTGTGCGTGTATTTCAGAGGTGCGCGGGAAGTTCCACACGCGATTGGCCTGGGCGCGTGTATTTCAGAGGTGTGCGAGAAGTTCCACACGCGATTGGCCTGGGCGCGTGTATTTCAGAGGTGCGCGAGAAGTTCCACACGCGATTGGCCTGGGCGCGTGTATTCCAGAGGTGCGCGAGAAGTTTCACACGTGATTGGCCTGTGCGCGTGTATTTCAGGGGTGCGCGAGAAGTTCCACACGCGATTGGGCCTGGGGGAGCGTGTGCGTGTATTTCAGAGGTGCGCAAGAAGTTCCACACGCGATTGGCCTGGGCGCGTGTATTTCAAAGGTGCGCGAGAAGTTCCACACGCGATTGGCCTGGGCGCGTGTATCTCAGGAGTGCGCGAGAAGTTCCACCTGCGATTTGCCTGGGAGCGTGTATCTCAGGGGTGAGCGAGAAGTTCCACACGCGATTGGCCTGGGCGCGTGTATCTCAGGGGTGCGCAAGAAGTTCCACACGCGATAGGCCTGGGCGTGTGTATTTCAGGGGTGCGCGAGAAGTTCCACACGCGATCTGGCCTGGGGGAGCATGTGCGTGTATTTCAGAGGTGCGCGGGAAGTTCCACACGCGATTGGCCTGGGCGCGTGTATTTCAGAGGTGTGCGAGAAGTTCCACACGCGATTGGCCTGGGCGCGTGTATTTCAGAGGTGCGCGAGAAGTTCCACACGCGATTGGCCTGGGCGCGTGTATTCCAGAGGTGCGCGAGAAGTTTCACACGTGATTGGCCTGTGCGCGTGTATTTCAGGGGTGCGCGAGAAGTTCCACACGCGATCGGGCCTGGGGGAGCGTGTGCGTGTATTTCAGAGGTGCGCGAGAAGTTCCACACGCGATTGGCCTGGGCGCGTGTATTTCAAAGGTGCGCGAGAAGTTCCACACGCGATTGGCCTGGGCGCGTGTATCTCAGGGGTGCGCGAGAAGTTCCACCTGCGATTTGCCTGGGCGCGTGTATCTCAGGGGTGCGCGAGAAGTTCCACACGCGATTGGCCTGGGCGCGTGTATTTCAGGGGTGCGTGAGAAGTTCCACACGCGATTGGCCTGTGCGCGTGTATTTCAGAGGTGCGCGAGAAGTTCCACACGCGATTTCAGCAGGGTACGTGTATTTCAGGGGTGCCGGGGAGTCCTACATGTGATTTGGCAGTGTGGGTCCTCCCAGGTGTCCCCTGTACACCCTCCACGGCCCCTGCAGGCAGCCCACACGACAGGGGACTACCCTGCATCCCTGGTCATGTCCCGCAGGCAGCCCACCCAACATGGGCATGCCCCCCAGCAAAGGCACATGTCTCCTTGCACTACTGATCACCAACTCATGTCCCCTTGCACCTCCACCCCCAGCATTGCGGGGCACCTGCCAGCAGGCCCCCACTCATGTCCCACTCATGTCCCCCTGCACCCCCACCCCCCAGCATTGCGGGGCACCTGCCAGCAGGCCCCCACTCATGTCCCACTCATGTCCCCCTGCACCCCCACCCCCCAGCATTGCGGGGCACCTGCCAGCAGGCCCCCACTCATGTCCCACTCATGTCCCCCTGCACTCCCACCCCCCAGCATTGTGGGGCACCTGCCAGCAGGCCCCCACACATGTCCCCCAGCCAACATGTCATCACAATCTAGATCCCTGGCCCTTATGGTCAGCCTCCAAATGCAAAACACCCACTTGAGTATTGCATCCACCCACTTAGAAATGGCAATGACATGATAGAACCCCAATAGCAAGTTTGGAAATTAACACATGGCCCTCACATACACCCAATGGGTGTCAGTGAATCTCAAAACCCATATCATCATATGCATGATACCAATGAGATGATACTACACATTGAAGTTTGATGAAATAAATGTATTAAAAACAGCATAAATGGAATTAAAAATAAACAAATGACAATGGGAATGAAAAACCAAAAGCAGCATGTCCGTAAAATAATGAAAAACGACAAATCATAATCCAAAGGAAATGTGTCCAAAGTCACAGTTCAAGAAAGTAAATCCAAGGTAAAAACAAAACCGAAAACCATTGCTCCATGGGTAAATCCAAAAAAAAATTAAAAAATCCAACAGTCAACTATATACAGATAAACAAACCAGGGTCCATGATCCCAACTGAAGAAATGAAACCTACATAAAAATACTACCTAATAAAATAATACTATATACAAAAATGTGGCCCATTGTCGGAAAGGTCCAAAATAAATAAAAAAGCAAAGGAAACCTAACACTAACTACATAACTATTTACAAGGGCAGCGGGCTAGTCTGACGGCTCACTGGTTGTTGTCATGGGCCAGGGCATCATCGAACTCCTGTTCAATGGCTTGGAGGCGAGCATGTTCCCTGGCCCCGAGGTCCCGCAGGGATAATGCAGTGTCCAGCTCCATCTCCCTGCGAAGACCCTCGAGGCACTCAGCCCGCCTCATCGCCCTCCGCATGGAGTTCTCTGCCCTGACCATTGTGAGCCGTTCCTCCTCTGCCCGCTGCCGCTCCGCACCTATCTGCTGGCCCAACCGCTCCCACACGGAAGCCACTCCCATTCCAGGGTTCTCCTGCCCTCCGGCCGATGCCTGCACCTCTGATGTTGATGGCCCCGAGCCATGATGCCTCCCACGTCGAGCCTGCCGCTGCCTCCGACGCAACTGCCTGTGCCAGCACGACGGCATCCAGGCTGATGGAAACCACTGACGCCGTTGTGCACGTGCCCTGCCCAATGATGCCGTCACATCCTCCATCTGCTGGGGTCCAGTTGCTGGTGTGTCCACCCCTGCTGGACCTCCGACCCCCGACTGTGGCAGGGATGGGATCCCCACCGAGGTGGCTGCATTGGTCGGGGCAGGTCCACAGGGGGCCCTGGTGGCATCTGGGCCGGAAGACGGCATGGAGTACGACTGGCGCATAGCCTCCACAGAGGAGGAGAGGGTCGCCAGAGTGCCCGACACATGTACGAGACCCCCGACCATGACCGCTCCCAACTGGGCCACGTTGGCACGGTGCTCTTCGTGATGACGTGCGTGCTCCCCCCGGGAAGCACGCACCTCATCACGAATGAGAGCCGTGCGCAACGCGACACCAATCAGGACCTTCTCCATACGGCCAGGGGTCCCCTCGTCCGCAGGTGGAGGGGAGTCAGATGACATGGACATCCCCCCTACCTGCAGACAGGCCTGGGATGGGGCATCCCTGCTGGTGCATGGTGGTGCAGTCACAGTGTCAGGGACAGTGACATGCACAGGCACCTCCACGGCGACCTGTGCTGCCTCCTGCCCCTGCCCCTGGACTGCACCACTTGCACCAGCAGGGATGCCCCCACCAGGCCCCATGTGCGGCTCAGTAGCGGCCTCCTCCTCCTCTGTGGAAACCACCAACCTGGATGGCTCCACACCATCTTCCGCCATTGCAAGCCCCTGTGGGGGCTCACCCACCCCTTCCGCTGCAGCCGTGGGGGCATCCCCGCCGCTTAGCTCCACAGCGCCGTCTCCGCCCTCTTCTTCACTTTGCGCTGTGTAGAGGGAGACATAGAACACAAGCATCAGGGTACTGTACAATGGTCCCCTGGACAGGAAGCAATAGCAGATGAGTGGCACTGTCAAAAATCACTTCCATCATGTCCCTCCACAACACATGGGTCAGTGCAGGCAAAACACATGCAGTAACAGGCATTTCGATGACATTGATAATAATTCTCTACTTGATTTATGCCTAAACATACAACGTGGGATGACCCCCCTGATGCCTAAGAGGCAGGATGAAAAAGATCTGACACAGGGAACGCATCCTGTGGCCTCTCCTGTCACCATCTCGGGCTATTCTGAGCAGAGGGGCAGATTATCAGCCTCCCCTAACCTAGTAATGGTATCTATGGAGGACGTCCCGAACAATGAGGATGTAGACCCTTCTATCCTGTCTACAGGAGCAAACGCAATAGCAGAGATTCAATCCTCTGTAGCCTCTATTCAGTTCGCCCTAAAAATCCTGCTCCAAATGACCGGACGCATCCTAACCAACACTACTGCGCCGATTATTCTCCAAACTGATGAAAATCCTGTGGAAGATGAAGCAGAAATCAACTTAGCAGAGGCTATTGATATAGCTGAAGAGATAAATGTTTTGCCCAATAAAGAAGCATCCGCAAACATGGACCGGAGCGAGATGGTTTTTTACTCTCGCAAACAGCGCAGACTGGCCAAGAAGGCACAACAAAACAGGAAAAAACTTTCAGAGTGCCCCTCAGTAGAAGAACTTGCGAAATCCGGGGGCCGTTCAAAAAAAGCAAAGAAGAGGGCTGCCCGAGCTAAGAAAAGGAATAACTCTGGAGGTGGTTGCATGACTAGTTGGCTGATTAAAGACCAAGATCAGAACAAGGAACAATCGAAGATGCCGTCATTGCCTGCCAGGGAGGATGAGGATATTGAGGCTAAAGGTACATTAACTTTGGATGACCTAGAAGCATTGGACGAAGAGTGGGAACAACTTGAAGATGAAGCTCAGCTCACGGAGGAAAGGGAATGTGGGCCCTCGGTGAAACCATCCCACCCGCCGCCCCCTCAGGCTAAAACCATTCATCCTCCTAGTAAACCTATAGAGGAGGGTTCAAGTACTCCATTCAGCAGGATATGTCGGATCAAGAACCTTTATAATAATGGCGGGCGCAGATGGTTGTCTCGATCAGAACTCTTAACCCGCCTACACTCTGTTCCGGAATTGCGAGTATTGCAATCTGATGACTTTCAGTTTGTGGAGCCACTGAAGGGGCGGAATTCGTGTGTTTCTGCCCTGCATTGCAAGTTTCTTTCAACCGCACAGCTAATCAGGAAATATCGTGACGAACTTTGGGCAGTTGATGTGGAGATAGATGCCGACTTGGATGATTCTGACACCTGTATCGATAACGGCGAAACAAGTGGATTAGCTGTCCTAGATGTATGCCCGATTTTACCTAAAGGAAAGAAAGTAGAAATGGCAGAAATACAACGCGTGCTAAAATGGTTGGCTGAAGCGCTTCCTGAAGCCCTATCCAATCATTGAACCTGGACATTACTGTCGTGGAATTGTAGAGGATTTACGCACCTGCTGTCCCCCGAGGGGTCAGCAAACTTTGTCGCCAAACATGAGTTACTATGTTTACAAGAGACCTGGGCGATGGACCCATTATTACTGGATGGTTTTGTGATTTATCAGTCTTTTGCGAGTAGGGGAGAGAAGGGCAGACCATTCGGCGGGTTGTTGATTGGGGTGGCAAGTTGTTTGATCTCTAAACAGATACCCTGTAGCCTAGACAATAATCTTCTGGCAGTCGAAGTCAAATATGGGCCTAAGGATAAAGAAGAAAAGTTACTTTTGATAAATATATATAATCCTCCTCATGCCCGTATAAGTGAACCACTTCAAGCGGCCCTTCAAGAATTGTTGGCCTTTTGGTCAGCAACTCAGGGAAAGGGCGCGGTAATGGTAGTTGGAGATTTTAATTGCCGAATACCAGGGGAGGGTGGGTTACACCCTCAAAATACTAGGCTTAGAAACAAGCGGGTACTCACACATAGCAAAAAAGATACCGAAGGCCCGCAATGGCGTCTTCTATTTGATGACTGGGATCTTGAGATGGTGAACGGTTACGCTATTAGTGATCATCCAGGAAAACAAACATGGACCAATGGTTCTTCATCCAGTACAATTGACTATATATTTATGTGCCCCAAAATGTTGCAATGTGTTGTTGACCTAACGGTATCTTTAAATGAATGGAGTGACCATGCTGCACTTCAGTGTGTATTAAATATTGTTCACACTAAATCGAAGAAGAGCAATCTGGGCACAATCCAGGTAAATAAAAAGGGCTCTAGCATCAGGTGGACTGCCCAGAATATACATTTAGCCTCAGAAGCATTGAACATGGAGTATTGGTCCCTATTACCCAATTTCAATGATATGTCTATAGAAGCCATAGAAACCTGGATCAGTCGTTTTTCTAATATTCATGCCTTATCCCCTAATCGGAGTATGATCAAATTAGAGGGTGGGATACCCCCGTTTAACAAAAAAATTAGAGACATTAAGAGGGAACACAGAAGGGAGCTGCGTAGGATCAATCAAAGGAGGGAACCCGTAGAAAATCTTAGGGCGGCTCTTAGGAAATGCAAGAACAAATATAGAACGAATATCAAAAAACTACGGCTTACCGAAAGAACTCTGGCATACCAGAAGTTGATTCATACCATCTGCTCGAAAAACACGCGTAGCATCTGGGCACTCCTACGTGAAGCTAGAGAAACTACTAAGGGGCAACTTGCAAATCCTATTGGTGTAAAGGAATGGGAGAATTTCCTGTTGAATCGTAATGCTATCATGCAGCAAGAGGAGAGTCTACCTTTGCTTCTCCCGAGATCAAGTATATCATTCGACATGTCATACACGGCAATACTTTGCAAGATAAAAACTCTAAAATCCTCTAGAGCTCCCGGCCCTAATGGCCTAGCGAACATAGTTATCAAAACCCAACCTGAGTTTTGGGCGGGATTGTTGACAATTATGTTTGAGAAAATTCTGAGCCAAGGAGTTGTACCGAAGACATGGCAAACTGCCGTGTTGATCCCGGTATTTAAAAAGGGAAACCGTCTTGACCCTAATAATTACAGACTCCTCTCTATGCTAGACACGACAGGCAAATTGTTTGCCGCTCTGTTGCTTAAGGACCTTCAGATATGGGTTGATGAGACCCATATATTATCCAAATTTCAATGTGGTTTTAGAAAAGGCTACTCCACAGGTTATAACTTGATGGTAATGAACCTACTAAGAGCAAGAGCTCGCAAAAGGGATGAGCCACCATTGTATGCACTATACATTGACTTTAAAGCAGCTTTTGATATGGTACCCAGAGAACGCCTATGGTCTAAACTGGCTTCCCTAGGCTGCCCTGCTGACGTACTATATTTTCTCAGATTACTGCATCACAACACCTCAGTCAGGTTAAAATTGGATCAGGAGGGACATATGACTGGTAAGGTATATCAAAACAGGGGGGTCAAACAGGGCTGTGTGACTGCCCCTCTAGTGTACAATCTTTATGTGCATGATATCCCGCTTGCTCTATCCTCTATTCGTAATTGCCCCCCCAAAATAGGGGACTCCGCTTGTGCCGTCATGGCATATGCTGATGATTTGGTCATCTTTGACCATACCATCAGTGGCTTACGTAGATCAGCTACTGCATTATGGGAGTATGCCGAATCTAATGGTCTTATCATTAATCTAGACAAAACGAAGGTACTGAGATTTACTAGCAAAAAAGTGTCTCGTGTGAACCTTATGGTAAATAACAACCTGATTTCATACGCCCCACTCTACCGTTATTTAGGTATTGATTTTGAACCTAATGGGGACTATGTGGCCCTTAAGCTTTCACGTACGATGCGAGCAGCACAAGTAACATCCTTAATAGCCAATTTCACTAACCAACAAGGAGGATTTACACTTTGGGGTACGCGTCAATTATATATGCAGGTATTTATCCCTATGATGACCTATGGTCTAGATTCACTCCTAGAATTAGATTTTAGTTGGCTTCAAATCATTGAGGGTAAGTTCTGGCGTCGCATACTTGGCCTGGGCCCGGGAGTCCCGATGGCAATTATTCGACTAGAACTAGGGTTACCCTCAATGAAGGCTATCGTCATGAAAAGGAGATTGGGGCATTTTCTGAAAATGCGCAGTACAACAGCTAATCCGCTCCTGCTTACCATCTTCCAAGAATTATGTAATAGACAAAACCCTCAGTCTCCATCTGTGACGATGACAAAATTTCTTGCTACCATTGGATGGGCCTGGCGAGCAGGCCCATATACCAAGCAAGTCCAAAATGCACTTGATAAGAGGGTAGAAATGTGGGATTGGCTAGAGAATTTCGATCATCTTAGTACGTTAAAAAGCTATGCATTTGTACAATATAGGTTGTACTCTTTCTTGCAACCTCAAGGGTATCTCAATCTATGCCCCTCAAAAAAACTGCGTCGATTTATCCTTTTATTAAGGATGGGCCAACTGCCCATTCTGTTGGTCACGGGCAGAAGACAGCAGTTGCCATTGGAACAACGCATATGTCGGTTGTGTGTAAAAAATAAAGTATTAGAGTCAGCAAGACATGTTTTGACAGAATGTGGCACCATGATTGATGTAATTCATTGTCATCTGGGAAAGTTTACTCATAATCTAGCATCAATCGGAACGTCATTATTCTGGCATCACTGCATGAACTCTGAGAGCATGCGAGAAATGATAGCTCTCTTCAATATCTGGATTAAGGTAGAGGAATTATTGAATATTCAGATCTAAAACCAGTATTCGTAATTTTTAGCTATCTTTGACCTGGTCTGCTGGTCTTCTCTTTTTTTGCACCTTTTTTGTTACCGGAGCTTTGAGCTTTGTGATTGATTTTTATGTGTAAATAGGTTATTATTATTATAGTGTTGTATTTTTTTACTATATTGTTATTATTCTGTTTGTGGAAGTTTAATTTTTATATATGATGTTCACTTATTAACATGTGTAAAGTTTATTAAATAGACTGTATCACATTAAATAAATAATAATAGTAACAGGCATGGCGCATGCTATGGACATAAGCAAACATGTCCAAGGGACTCTTGAAGCATACAATGTTGTTTTTGGACTCACATGCATCATGGGTCATGCCTATCACATGCACACACTTCAACGTACTTTCATCCATCTGGACTCGTACACCCCAGACACAGTGGATGCAAGGATAACTAGGCTGCATCAGTGAATCTGAACATTGTCACAGACATGTGTCATGCATCCATGGCATCCACAAGTCACAGACACGCAGGTCAGAAACACAGACATGGACACCATACATGTACATGGCATCAGCACCCATCCCTCACCCACACCCATGTCCAGGAACAGAGACTGGCATACTCTCATGTGTCCATTCCGCATAGGGCTCCCCATGTTACATTTAAACACATACACCAACCGTGTGCTTCACACATTACTGGTCTCACATGCATGACCATGATGTCCCTGCACACACACACGCGTACATGGCCTATGTCACACATACAGGCAAGTATCAGACAACCAGCACGCTGCAACATGCCCTGTCTCACACAGCAATGCTTGGCCACTTACCGCTCGACTCCAGACGGGTCTGCCTCTCAAGGATCTGGGCATGGAGCTCTGGGCGTACGCGTTCCAGGACCCTCAGCTGGATGGTACTCATGCTGCCCCGGCCCCCCTCCACGAGGCGCCAGGCCTTTATGAGGGTCCTGGACCTGAAGTCCTCCCAGCGCTTCTTGACTTGCTTGATGTTGCGGGTTGCCACCCCCTCTGTGTTAATGGCAACCACAAAGTCGTCCCAGATCCTGTCCCGTCCTTCCTTGTCGGCGCGTGGTGATCCGAAGAGGGCAGCATAATGCCCCAGGACAAGCTCCACCAGGACACCAACTTCCTTCTGACTGAAGCTGGTGGCCCCCTGCCCCTCTGGCTGGGGGTCGCCAGTGGTCTCGGATGGTGTTTGCCCCGACATGGCGACCCCCGAGTCAGGCGTGGGTGGGCAACTGGGTCCTGGGGCTGGGCTGTGGAGCGATGGTATCCCAGTCGGGAGTGTTCTGTTCCAGCAGGGGTGGACGCAGCAACTGGACCCCTGCAGATGGCTGATGTGCAGGCACCAAATGGCAGGGCACGGTGGCAGCAGGCAGGCAGGCAGCAGCAGATGGCTCGTGGGAGGCTGCTCGGGGCTCTGGGGGGCAGTAATTCAGCCTTTTGGGCAGGAGCGTGGTCTTCCGTGTGCTTACGCGTGGCCAGCTTGATACGGAGTGATTTGGCACGTGAAAATTCTGCACGTCAGCGTGTGAATCGAGTAAAGGCCCTTAGCGCGTAAGCGCGTCAGCACGCATACGCGATTCCATTGTTCCAAAGGCTCTTAGCGCGTATGCGTGTCTGTGACGTATCGCGCACGGGCGTTGCTTTTCGTGGGGTGCGGTGCGTGTGTTTTGCAGGCGCTGGGGTTCACACGCTATTACTTCACAGCGGGTGGGTGTTGGCTAAGCGTTCTTCTACACGCAAGGCAGACGGTGAGTGGTACCCTGCTCCCCCAGGCCCGATCACGTGTAAAACCACCCACGAGCCCCTGAAATACACGTACCCCGCTCCCCCAGGCCCGATCGCCTGTAAAACCACCCGCGAGCCCCTGAAATTCACTTACCCCGCTCCCCCAGGCCCGATCGCGTGTAAAAACACCCGCGAGCCCCTGAAATACACGTACCCCGCTCCCCCAGGCCCGATCACGTGTGAAACTTCTCGCGCACCTCTGAGATACACGCACACGCTCCCCCAGGCCTGATCGCGTGTGAAAACACCCGTGAGCCCCCTGAAATACACGCGCCCAGGCCAATCGCATGTGAAACTTCTCGCGCACCTCTGAAATACGCGCGCCCAGGCCAATTGCGTGTGAAACTTCTCGCGCACCCCTGAAATACACGCGCCCAGGCCAATCGCGTGTGGAACTTCTCGCGCACCTCTGAAATACACGCGCCCAGGCCAATCGCGTGTGAAACTTCTCACGCACCCCTGAAATACACGCGCCCAGGCCAATCGCGTATGAAACATCTCGCGCACCCCTGAAATACACGCGCTCAGGCCAATCACGTGTGGAACCTCTCGCGCACCTCTGAAATACACGCGCTCAGGCCAATCGCGTATGAAACTTCTCACGCAACCCTGAAATACACGCACATGCTCCCCCAGGCCCGATCGTGTGTGAAACTTCTCGCGCACCTCTGAGATACACGCACACGCTCCCCCAGGCCCGATCGCGTGTGGGCCATCTCTGGCGCACATTTTTTTCCTGCGCAGGGACGCTACCGCCTGCTTTCGTGTGGCGGACATGTATGGGCCTGTGCGCGTCTTTGGCCGTGCGCTGTTTTCCCCTATTCGATTCCATGAATACATGTTGCAGGCGAGCGTGTGGGCGTTCTGTGCACTTGCCTCCTGTACTTCCACCGTGATGCCCACATTTTCACGAGTTGTTCCCCATTCTGCGTGTGATGCCCCGTGTTACGCCTACTTTAGTTATGTGCGCCGCGCTATGTGCGAATTCGCTGTGGCCTTATAGCACGGCGTTTGATGACCTGTGCGCCAGCGTGCGCCAGCGTGCGCCATGCACTTTTTCAGCACACATCCCACATTTTGCGCGTGCACGGACTTCCATGAATTGATGTGCAATGTTTTCTGTGCGATAATCGCACTTGCACTGCGATTTTCGCTATTTCACTGCGAATCGCACGTTTTTGCACGCGTGCGCCGTTTTTTCGGCGCACATTGATTCCATGAATCGGCCTGTTAATCTTAGAAATCCAGAAAAGCTGCTGGGGAACTCATTAGGTAGGGGAAATCAGCCATTTATGAAAACTTTCCCTAACAAAGGCCATGATCACAGACCGGCGCCTGGTGTGAATGTTATCTCACACTGCCCAAAGCATGACCTAGCCCATCCCCATGCGACCACGAGTTACAGTTCATATAACTGACTAAGACCTCTGAATTCCATGGTACCAGGTGCCCTTTGACCACCAACCCCAAAGTAACAAGTTCTGAGATGTTCAAAGAGGACGCACAGGGCACATTGTGAAACGACAATTGTGTGATTTGTATTGCAAGGTGCTGGGGGATAACCTATAGTTCAAAACGAGGGTGGAGACCTTGTAGCTGGATGGCATGGAGGGGAGTGAATGAAATGTGTGTGTTAAGGTGAGAGTGTCCCAGAACCTCCTTTGTGTGCGTCTTAAAGGCATGGGGCCTCATTACGACCCTGGCGGAGTGGGTTTACGCCAGCGTTATTCGCGGCGGACCCGTCCGCCCTACTACGAGATTCCGTAGCGCCATGGAGCGTTCTCCGCCTGGTTTTTCCGGGCGGAGAAATCCATGGCGCTACGCGACCTTGTCGTTGATTACGCCACCGTATTTTGCGGTGGCGCAATTAACGCCTTCCCCACTCCCATTATACCCTATGGGGCGAAAATGGGAATGGGGAAGGGTAAAATGGGGAATGGGGATTTACCGCCCCGCCAAGGTCGGCATGGGGCGGAAAATCCGCCAAGCTCCATGGCGCTATCGGCAGCTTTCCGCCGTGCTCCGCGGTGCTTTTAGCACCGCGATTTCCGCCAGGGTCGTAATGAGGCCCATGGTCTAGTAAAAAATGTTATTTAAAAAATAGATAGGCAACATAAAAAATAAATGCTAGCATTCTCTTTTTTAAAACTTCCTATGTAAAATTTTGAGCTATTCAAGCTCAAAATTCGCAAAAGCAAGCACATGGGCGCATCCATTTTGTGAAATGGAGGCCCTCCTGTGCTGGCTTTTGCTTTTGCGGCACTAATGAAGGAAAAGCCAGCCAGCTGTAGTAAACAAAAGCTACCGCTGGGTGGCTTTCCCTTCATTAGTGCTGTACGCGGAGGACGGGGACTGGAGACCAGAGCAGGAAAGCTGCAGCTGAATCTCGGTAAGTGCTATTTATTTATTTTTTTAAAATAAGCACTAGCTGCGGTTTTTTTTCTACGTTTTCCGGGCTGGAGGAGCCCGGAAAACTTAGAAATAAAACCGCAGCTTTAAAAACGTTGTATTTATGTTTGCGGTCGCTTTTGGGCGCAGTTGTGAGTGTGGTTATTCCGTTGGACCTAGTTGCTTCACTGGTCCGTGGACCCTTGTATCAGGTCCAGACTGGCTGTGACTCCGACTCTTGTTTGCTGCCTTCAGGTGAGTTATATTGTCTTTCAGTCTCTATTCTGTCCCTTTCTCCTCTCTCCGTTTTGTCCTTCTTTTTGATGTTATAAATCTCCAATGTCTTTTGTCTCCGCAGGTATGGCTGCCATTGGAGCTCTTGACAAGAAGCCGGAAGAAGAAGAGATCGCAGCACCAGCCGGGTGTTTTATTCTCTCTTCTCTTTCTCCCTCCATTGCAGGTTGTGGTCATGTCATGCTGGAATGGTTTCAAGGTCCGCTGCTTATCCAGGTAAGTGTTGGTAGTAATGCTGTTCTTCTTCTATTTTCCTCCAGATCGGTGATGGCGTCAAGTTCGAGGACTTCAGGATCGGGCCGGAGGTCAGGAAAGCAGGTAAGCAGGATCTGACACGGTGAGCGTTATGCTGCAGGAGTGCAGAATAACGCAAAGCATGTGTACCAGCTTGAGTGTGGCTTATATAGCCAACCACACCCGAAGGCCATGAGCACACCCAAAACACTGGTCTGCATAGTTCAGTTCTAGGAACAGAACTGTGCTACAAGCCTCCATGTTGGGGTTAGACCCATGTCGGATACTGCCAGGACTGACACCAAGTGTTTCTTTTAAGGTATTTAAAAGGCTCTTGGGGCCACTTTTAGGAGCTGTAGTCCCACTGTTGCCAGGGGGCTGTTATGCTTGGGGGGCATGAATCGTGACAGAACTCCCTCCTAAGGCCCCTCTCACGGTGCTCCCTCTGTCTGGTCCTGGCTTGGTTGGATGGTGCCAATGGAAACCTTTCACCAGACGTGGCGCATGGAGGTGATCGCTGGGCTCCCATGTCCTGTTCTGAGGGCCGTATCCCTTCCAGTCCAATAAATAAAACAACTTGGATCTGGTGAATTTTGAATCCAGGATATCTGACTTCAAATTTGGGTTCTCCGTTAATCAATAGCGGATTTGGCAGTGTCTTGACCCGCGTTCCCGGCTGGGACAAATGTTTTGCGTTCCTTTTATGGGCACATGTCGGGATGCCAAACAGACTTCGTCTCCGACTTGGTATTCAGGGGGGCCTTCCTTCGATGTGGGTCAGAGACCCTTTTATCTCTCTCTTTAGCTCGAGCCAGATGTTCTGCTGCCTTTTTAAAGGCCTGAGTGATGGTTGTAGATAAGGTTTTTACTGCTGGCATTTCCAAGGTCATGGTGGTATCCAACTTGGAAGTTCGTGGATGCCTTCAGTACTTCAGTACATGGTACAAAATGGGCTCTGTTCAGTGCTGGTGTGTAGTGAATTATTGTAGGCATATTTGACTATCCATAGCACGTCCTTCCAATTTCCTTCAACTTGATGTAACATGCACCTTAGGTATTGCTCCAATGTCTGGTTTGTCCGCTCATTTTGACCATCATTTTGGGGATGGTGACTAGTGGATAGACGGATATCAATTTGGGCAATCTCACAACTCTTCTTCCAGAAGTTGGAAATAAATTGGCTACCCCAGTCTGAGATCAGGATGGAAGGGAAACCATGTAATCCTTGCCAAACTGGAAGCGGTTGGTAGACCATTCAGTGGAATGAAGGGGCCATTTTGGAGAAAAGGTCTACTACCACTAAGATGGTTTTAAAACCAGGTTAGGGAGGTATATCTGTGATGAAGTCGAGGGAGACTGTATGCTAAGGTGTGGGTGGAATTATCAAGGGCTGTAGAAGGCCCGCAGGTTTTTGTTTCTGAGATTTGTTTTGTGAACAAATGCCGCATGAAAGCACAAACCGTGTTTTGTCCTTTCACCAATAGTTCCTTTTTACCTTAGCCAGGGACTTGGTAATTCCTGGGTGTCCTTCTACCATGGAGTCGTGATAGCTGGAGACGACTTGTTCCTGCAATGCTTTACTTGGTAGATAAAGACGTCCTCTGAAGTATGGGAGTTGGTCCCTTCTCGTATGATGTTCACTGCAGGTGGTCCACTCTTGTAAAGCTTTGTTATTCATTAGGAGCTGAATTCCTTTTTGGAGATCATCCAGAGATAATGTTGTTGTAAGGCCTAGTAGTCTTTCATCCGGAATAATGGATATAGGGTCTGGGGTGAATATGCGTTCTCACCGATGCCCATGTGGGACAGAGCGTCGGCCTTTCCGTTCTAGACTCCGGGTCGGTACGTAATCACATAATCATATTCTGCAAAGAATAATGCCCACTGGAGTTGACAAGATGACTGAGCTTTTGCTGTCTTGAGGTATTGCAGATTATGATGATCTGTGATTACCGTGATGGTATGTCTAGTGCCTAGAAGATAATGTCACCAAGCCTTAAAGGCTGCCTTAATTGCTAGGAGTTCCTTATCTGTTATCACGTAGTTAAGCTCGGTTGTGGAAAATGTACGTGACCAAATGGCCACTGGTTGTAGCTGGCTGGTCTCGGGAACCCTCTGGGAGAGAACAGCCCCCATTGCCATGCTGAAGGCATCGATTTCCACTACATATGAGAGATCTGGGCAAGGGTGTTACAGCACCGGGGCTGAGGTAAATCTTTTCTTGAGTTCTTGGAAAGCCTTCTCCGCCTCATCAGTCCATTGAAAACGTTTGTTTTTTCGTCATAAGGAAGTAATCAGCTGTACAATCTGGGAGAAACCTGGAATAAATTGGCGATAAAAGTTTGCAAAGCTGAGCATGCTCTGAATCCCTTTGACTGATGATGGTGAATGCCAATTAACAATGGCATCCACTTTATGCATATCCATTCAGACACCTCTGGAAGTGAGTACAAAACCAAGGAACTCGACTTCAGTGACATGGAAGGAGCATTTCTCAAGTTTGGCATATAGTTGGTGCTGCCGGAGTTTTGCAAGAACAGAGCGGACGTGCTTAACATGGTCCTGCTTAGAAGCGCAGTACACCAAGATGTCATCGATGTAGACTAGGTCACACATGTCGATCAGCTCATGCAGTACATCATTTATGAAGTACTGGAATGCAGCGGGTGCATTGCAAATCTCAAAGGGCATCACCTGATATTCGTACAGTCCATATTTGGTGCGAAAGGCGGTTTTCCATTCGTCTCCTTTCTTCACGCGCAAGAGATGGTATGAGGTCCAGTTTGGTGTAAATTTGGGAATCCTTGACTTGGTCCATCAATTCTGGGATAATGGGTAGTGGATAGCATTTTTTTACAGTCACTTGATTTAATGCTCGATAGTCGGTGCATGTTCTCAAATCCCCCTCCTTCTTGGGTACGAACAAGAGGGGTGAGGCTGCTGGAGACTTGGATGGGTAGATAAAACGGTTTGCCAGATATATGTCCAGATAGGATTTCAAATGGAGATTCTCAGGTTCTGTGAGTGCGTAAATCCGACTGCATGGAATTTTCGCACCAGGTAGGAGGTCGATTTGACAGTCATACGGCCTGTGAGGGGGCAAGACATCCTGGTAGTCTTTATATTCGCTTGGTAGCGTATTTGTTACGCCCAGTACCACCAACTCCTTACCTTGGACAAGTCTCTTCGGCTCTGACAATGATACTTCCACTTGGTAGCATGTGTGAGCACACTCGTTGGAGAAGGTCAGACTTTTTGCACGCTAGTTGATGTTGGGATTATGAGCCACCAACCATGGCATCCCTAGAATCACCCGAAACTAAGGGGAATTAATAAGGTCAAAGGCAATGGCTTCCCGTTGTCCGTCTTGACACAGAAGGGTCATTTCCACTGTGCGTTGCATCACAGGACCAGATGATATTTCTGTGCTGTCGACAGTGGTGAACTTCTCAGTTGTCATTTTTTGACAGAGGGTAAGCCCCATCCTTGTTGCCAGGTCTTGGTCTATATAGTTACCAACGGCTCCGCTATGTATGTATGCCTCCACAGCATGCATCCGAGACGGTTGTTGGTGACCGATCAAAATCACAGGCAGGGCTAGGTGCGAGGTCTGTGGCTCCTTTCTTTCTCTCGACAAACGGACCTCTACGTTTGCCGGCCTGGAAGTTTTCCGACTCATTCTTATTCTTTATCTGTAGCTCCAACTGTTCTCCTAGGAGGTTTCACCGGACATTCTCGGAGGAACTGACCTGATTTCCCACAGTACAGACATAATTGCTGTTGCCTTGCTTGTCTCTTTCGGCTTCGGTTAACGGACTCCATACCCCTCCTATTTGCATGGGTTCAGAAGTGCCCTCCGATGATCGCAAGATGGTCTCTTTTGGGCGTACGTACATAGCACGACTGTCCATTCTAGCTCGGTCAGTTCTTCGATCTTGCAGCCTATGGTCTAACTGTACAAGCAGGTTGATAAACTCTGCACAGTCTTTTGAGAGGGTTTGCTACCTCGGCTAGCATGTCTTTTAGTTCCCCTCGTAGACCTTGATGGAATAATGTAGTTTGTTTCTGTCATGATCCATGCCCCTGTCCCCCTCAGGTATAACAGCCCGCTGGCAGCAGTGGGTCTAAAGCCCTTCACACCGGCCCCAAGGGCCTTAAAACTCCATCAGAAACATACATGGAGTCAGTCCTGGCGTCTTTGGCACCAGGCTCATTATTAGGAATAAAGCAATACCAGTTTTGCACCTAAAGCCAACATGGAGGCCTATTACACAGCTCAGTTCTTTAGAAGCAATGCATGCGGTCTAGTGTGGCTGGGCTTGGAACTACTTGGCCTGGAACTACTTTACCTCGGCTATTTAAACCACACCCAAACAGCAGAACACGCTTCGCGTTATTCTGCACTCCTGCAGCGTAACGCTCACCGTGCCCAGCTCCTGCTCATCTGCTTCTCCGGTGGCCCGATCTTGAAGCCCTAGATCCGGATTCCATTAATAACCTGGAAGAACAAGAACAGCATTAGCGAGCAAGAACACTTACCTGTGAAGTAACCGGCCTTGAATCCATCCTGCGCTTAGCTTAGCTCGCCCATCTCCGGAGTTCGCCGCAACCTGCAAAGGTAAAGAAACAAGGACAGCATTAATAACAATTCTTACCTGGGCAAGCAGCGAGTCCTGGCAGCACCCTGCGCTTTTCTTACCTCGCCCATCTCCGGGTTTCACCGCAACCTGCAAGGGAAAAGGAACAAGGTCAGCATTAACAAAGCACTTACCTAGGCAAGTAGCGCTTCGATCGCTCATCACTCCGGAACATCATCGCAACCGGTACAAAGAAGAGAAGAGAAGACAGGTTAGCAATTAACACCAATAAACAGTGAAGCGCTTTTCGCATCAATAACTCACCGTGGTCTTCGCCATTGGCGCGGCAACTCTGAGATGCAACCATTCCTGTGAAAACAAAAAGAGACATTGTTAGGGAACAGCGTAGTGGAGCAAGACGCCGAGAAGACAGAGAAAATGGAGGGAAAGAAAGAGAGAGAATAAAGATGGAAAAGACATTATAACTCACCTGGAAGACAGCAAGCAGAGTCGGAGTCACAGCCGATCTGGACCTGACATAAGGACACACGGTCCAGTAAAGCAACTAGGTCCACAGAACACCCACACCAACCACGCGCTCCTGCACAGAGACGCAGGATGGAGAGTTCAACGCACAAAAACCTAAGGTGAGCAATAACCCAAAGGGAGGGGATTTGGACCAGAGGGAGGTGGGAGTCCACCCATCACAGAACCAGTATCTTAACCCTCCATTCTCCTGTTATAGGTGCTACCCAACGTCTGGCACATAACCAAGCAGAGAGGGGTCCGGATAGCGCTTAGACCTCAATCCAGTATTGTGTGGCGCCCCTGTGGATACCAGGTGAGTGTAACAGTTTCTCCTCAGTCCAACGAGTTTCAATAACTAGTCTGTTGAAGGTAGTGATATACGTTAGCAAATCTTGACTGCCTTGGCCAAGAGATAGGAGTTTGTTGCCCAGGGCTTGACCCTGGGTATGTCGGGTGAACAACTTCTCCATTTCCTGTTGAAACCCTCTGAAATCCCACAGCAGTGGGTCATCCTGTCTCACCAATGGTACTGGCCAATCTGTGGCACTGCCACCCAGGTACGACAGCATGAAATAAACCCACAACTGGTCATTAGGAAAGGCTCCAGGTCTGCAGAGGAAATGGAGACAGCACTGGTTCATGAACACCGAATATTTTTTTTGATCCCCGGTAAAACGTTCCGACGGGGCCAAAGGGACTGCCCCAGGAAGAACCAGCTATACTGGGTTGACAGATGAAGCTGGAACTGATGGCATGCTTCCTGGCAACGGGGCCTGGCCGGCTTGTGTTTGAAGTAATTGTCTGGCTAACTCATTGGTGCGATCCTTGGTGACAATCAACTGCCTCCTAAGAGTGTTAGTTTCTGATCGGGCAGAGTGCACCACAGCCCGTAATTCCCCCAATAACTGGGCTAGCTGGTCAGTCTCTGACATTTCCATGACACCCAGGTGGAGATTTGATATAAGGCTTTGCGTTCTGTAACGCTCACCTGGTCTCCACGGGGGCACCACACGATCCTGGATGGGGCGTCTGTGCGCTGTCAGGCTTCCTCTGCTTCGCTATTCGCCTGGTAGGGCAGTTCCTATGACAGGTGAAAGGAGCGATTAGGTTTGGGGTCCTTGGTTGGTGAAACTTCGACCTCCCTCTGACCTCGAATCCCTTTCCCCTGGGGTTATTTCTCACCTTGGACCGATAAATGTTGAGCTCTCCATCCTGCTTCTCTTTTGCAGGGGCGCAGTTGTGAGTGCAGTCATTCCGTTGGACCTAGTTGCTTCACTGGTCCGTGGGCCCTTGTATCGGGTGCAGACCGGCTGTGATTCTGACTTGTTTTCTGCTTTCAGGTGAGTTATATTGTCTTTCAGTCTCTAATCTGTCCCTTTCTCCTCTCTCCGTTTTGTCCTTCTTTTCGATGTTATAAATCTCCAAATAATGTTTTTTGTCTTCACAGGTATGGCTGCCGTAGGAGCTCTTGACGAGAAGCCAGATGAAGAAGAGATTGCAGCGTAGGCCGGCGAAGATTACATGTAAGTGTTGATGCGCGGAGTGCAGCGCTGTTCTTAGATTTATTGCGAGAGTTGCTAACCTGCTGTTTTATTCTTTCTTCTCTTACTCCCTCTGTTGCAGGTTGCGGTGATGTTCCGGAGCGGTGAACGAGTGAAGCGCTGGAATGGTTTCAAGGTCCAATGCTTATCCAGGTAAGTGTTGGTAGTAACGCTGTTCTTCTTCCATTTTCCTCCAGATCGGTAATGGCGTCAAGTTCGAGGACTTCAGGATCGTGCCGCAGGTCAGGTAAGCAGGTAACCAGGATCTGGACATGGTGAGTGTTATGCTGCAGGAGTGCAGAATAACACAAAGCGTGTGTTCCAGCTTGGGTGTGGCTTATATAGCCAGCCACACCTGAAGGCCCTGACCACACCCAAAACACTGGTCTGCATAGTTCAGTTCTAGGAACAGAACTGTGCTACAGGCCTCCTTGTTGGGTTTAGATCCATGTCGGATACTATTGCTATTCTTGATAATGGGCCTGGTACCAGAGGCGCCACGACTGACTCCAAGTGTTTTTTTACGGAATTTAAAGGCCCTTGGGGCCACTTTTAAGAGCTGTAGTCCCACTGTTGCTGGGGGGCTGTTATGCTTGCGGGGGATGAGGGGCATGAATTGTGACAGTAGCCCTCATCTTTCATGAGTGTATCCCTGTTTCTGTTATTCCTACCCAGGTCTACTCCTCCTTTGAATGCATGGTGTGAGGGCTCTCTCTCTCTCTGATCTCCTCTCTTACTTTGGCCAACTTTTATTGGGTGCCTGGCCAGTCTACCCTCTTCCTCTCAGAATGGGCGGCCCTGGCCTCTACCCTCCTTTCCTCCTCATCCTCCCAACTCCTCCTGCTGGGGATCTTAACATACAGTGTGACTCTCCTGACTCATCAGGACCTTTCGCAACCTATGTGACACTCTTCATCTCTTCATTCTACCTTCTGGCATGACACACATGAAGGCCATACCCTGAATGTACTCATCTCCACACACATCTCTCTCTCTATCCCTCTCACTACCTCAATCTCTTGGACTGATCACTCTCTTCTAACTTCACACTTGGAGCTCTCTTCTCCTTTAGCACTGGGACATTATGCATCGCCAACCGCCTTCAAGGTCTTCTGACCCATGAAAAGAGGGTAGGTTGCTGTCTTTGCCTCCACCTACTCTCCTCCTTCGACTCCTGCAGCTGACTCCCACCCTGACACAGCCCTCTCAAACCTTCACCTTTCCATCTCCAACCCTCTCAACATTCTTGCCCCTGTCATGAGGGTCTGACTGAAGCCTGCCAAAAAGTGTAAATCTTGGTACGACTCCGATCTGGCTGCCCTTAAACTCAAGTGCAGAGTAGCAGAACGGAAATGGGGATCCTCAGGTGCACCCTGTGACAAGCTGTCTTCTTCAAAGGTAATACACACTCCTCATCCGGTCCAAAAAGAGAATCCATATCCAAGGCTGCATCCCTGCGGCATCTAACAACATGGCTGAACTTTTCAAAGTCTGCAAAGAACTGGCCAACCCTACTGCAGCCACATCCTCCACTGCACCCACCGAGGCCCTTTGCTCAGCCATGGCTGTACACTTCACAGCCAAAACAAAGTACATCTTGACCTCTCTCGCCTTCGCACCCTCTCATTCACCAACATCTCTTAAGCCCCCCTCAGCTGCTTCCACACCACCCCCTCTTCTCTCCTCTCTCTTCCCTGTCACACCTGAGGAGGTATCTAGACAAGTCTGGTCTATGAAAACCTCTTCCAAACAGGCGGACCCATGCCCCTCCAAAACCATCAAGGACAACATTGACACTCTCCCCCCAGCCTTGGTTGACCTATGTAACCTCTACTTCACCACTGGTGTTTTCTCCACTTCTCTCAAGCACTCTCTTGTGCACCCTCTGCTCAAAAAACCTCCGCCACCCCTTCAATTCCAGCAAACTACTGCATGATCTCTAGCACTCCTTTCCTGGGAAAACTCCTGGAGAAGTTGGCTATCTCCCAGTTTACCCTCCACACTGAATCTGTTGGTTGTCTCCATGACCATCAGTCTGGCTTTAGAGCATCACAGAAACAGCTCTTCTTAACACCCATGAAGACCTGCTCTCAAATCTTGAATCTAATTCTCCGTTTGTCCTCATTCTTCTTGAAAACTTTGCTGCCTTCGATACGGTAAACCTCAACATCCTGATCTCCCGTCTCGTGATACCCTGGGCATCACAGATCAGGCCCTGGCATGGCTTGCCTCCTTTCTCTCTGACTGTCCTTCCCAGGTGGAACTCAGGTCTTTTCTCTCCGCTATCACTCTCTCTACTTCTGGTGTCCCCCAGGGTTCTAACCTACCACTCTGGTTCTTCAATGTTTACATGGCGCCTCTGGCCCACAGGATCTCCGCCTTCACCTCCAACGTTCAGATTATGCGGATGACACACAGCTCTCTTCCAGGCTACCTTCACACTCCTCCTCCTCCTCGCTCATTCCTGACTGCCTGTCCACAATTCAGTCTTGGTGTGCTGCAAATGATCTCTGTCTTAATGCCAGCAAGACAGAGATCATCCTCATTGGGACTCCTGCTCCTCCTTCCCACTCTAACTCTTGCTGACCTCCCTTAGCCCTGTGCCCTCACCCACTAGTGAGGCAAAAAATGTGGTTGTCATCATCGACTCCACTCTCTCCTTCTCCTCACACATCACAGACATCTCTATAAAGTACCACTACCAGCTGCACCTCTTCACAGTTATACTTCCTTTTCTCACTTTCCCCCAGAGGCTTACCATCTTCAGATTCCTGGTCCTCTCAAGACTGAACTACTGCAACAGTTTATTTCTCAAGCTGCCTAATTCTACCCTACGACCTCTACAACTCATCCAGAACAGAACCATGAGACTTATCCTTGGCCTAAAGCCCAGGGACTGCATCTCTCTGTTGCTGAAATCCACATGGCTGTGAGGATCAAGTTCAAGACCTTCTGCATAGTCCACAAGGCCTTCTGGGGCCAGTGCCTACACTATCTACTACTCTCTCTCCCTAAATACTCTCCTTCTAGAGCCCTCCGCTCGTCCTCTTCCAACTCTCTGCGGATGAGTTGTTTTTCTAAACAGAGATTTGGGGGTAGATCTTTATCCTCAGCAGGTGATTCACTCTGGAACAACCTCCCTGCCCCTTTCCATCTTGAGCCTGGTCTCCTTAAGTTCCGGAAACCTCTTAAGACCTTCCTCTTCCTCTTCTTCCTCTTCTCTTACTCTTTCTCTCCCTCTCCCTTGCGAAGCCTCCTCTCCATTCCCTCATCCTTCTCTTCCCTAACTCTGCTCCATTTATGCTGACTGGTCGCCTGGTGCACCTACAGAGTCTCAAAGGTCCCAGGCTCCCCGACCAGTCTTTGAACTTGCCCCCGGGCCTCTGCACTTCTGCTCACCACTACTGCACTTCTTGAATTCGCCCAATGAGAAGTGTAACCTCTCTGAACTTAACCCAGGGCACTGCTTGACTATGTGCACCTGTTCCCCTCCCCCTCTCTTTCAATTCCTGTCTGTGCACTTACATTACCTAGAATGCACTAGGCCTTTTTTGTCTGGCCCAGTACAGTAGTTGTTTCTGTATGTACTTCTCCGCCCCCTCCCCACTTTTTGTCATGCACTTACACTACCTGAAACATTGATGGCCTGGTATGGTAGTCTATGGATTATATTTCTTCTCCCTCTCCTCCCCCATTCACCTTCTTCCTGTCTTTCGCTTCACTAGTATTAATGCCGTCAGGCCTAGTATGCTCGTCATTTTTGTTAGATCATTCGGCATTGCTTCAATGCCTAAGAATGACCCTGTATTCCTCTGTTACCTACCCACCTTGAGCTCTGGGCTCAAGGAGGACAAGGACAGGGGGTGGGGGACAACAGTATCCCGGCCCACAGCCACAAAAAGGGGGGCCACAGCGAAAAGAGGAAGATTTCAAGGGGCAAGAGAAGGATGTTTTGGAACTGGGGGAGTGGGTTTGGACCATTCCAATTTTTGAATTGTTTGAGGTAGGGTCATTTCACAAGAGAATGCAGGAGCAGGTTTGTTATTGGGGTATAATCATGGGCCGAAGAAACAAGGCCAAGGGCTCCAAGGGCCTCAAGGATTATGGTAATCATAACAGGGCCAAGGATATCAGAGTCAAGGGTATTACCTGGGGCAACACCAAACATATAACCAACAACCTCAAGTTTCTGACATGCAAGTGCGGCATCCGCCACAGCAGCAGGAGGGCAGTGCTGTCCCGATCAACAGGATACCAAGTGGGGCTACTGTCCCCTTTGGAAGAGCAGCAGTAATAGGAGGCAACAACCTTTTAATTTCCTGGAATGAACACAAACCCTGACTAGGACAGCCAACAGAGAGCACTCGCATGTCCGGCCTTGTCGAGTGGTCACTGATTTTATCTTTTGTCCAACAGTGTCACCTGAGGTGGTGGCGGGAACATTATTGTCGCTGGATCTGCAAGACTTGTTGGTTTCAGACAAGAGGGTTGTCCTGTTGGGAGTTGACAGGGATGGATGTGAGTGGCACACAGTGCTCTGTATAGATCCAACTGTACAGCTAAAGTAAGTGACAGATGATGAATTGTTGAAAATAACATCAAAAAAGGGGAAAAAAACCAAGAGATCTGTATCCCCTGTGACCTAATGATACAGTACTGAAGAGCGCAGAGCCCACTGATGACAGTGGTAACTCCTCCATTATTTTTTGACAAAGACTTACAACACATGCCTTCACAGTTACGGGTAACAAATTTACGCAACGTAGGGTTACTGACGGATGTGTCCACTGTGCATATAACACTAAAGCCAGGTTCAGCGCTGCCCAGGATAAGACAATATCTATTATCGAAAGAAGCAGAGGAGGGCATTAGAAAGACAATACAGGCCCTATTTGATTAGAGGATTATTGTGCCATCTATGTCCCCATGTAACACAGCGATATACCCTGTCGAAAAATCAACAGGGGCAATTGGAGAATGCTTTGGTATTCGAGCCCCCTAAATGATGTGATACAGAAAGAATTTCCAGTCGTTCCAAATCCTGCGACAAGTTTATGAAGCATCCCCAAAGAAGTCACTTATTTCACTCTAGTGGACTTGAAAAATGCATTTTTTCTCGAGTCCACTCCATCCTGAGTCGCGATACCTCATGGCATTCATGCAGGACCAGATGAAGTTCAAACACACTAGATCACTTCAAGGGTACTGCGAGAGCCCAAGCATGTTTAACAGAATACTGCATGCCGATCTAGGATATATTCCAGTGCCTAGCACGAGTATCGAGTATGTGGATGATCTGCTAGTGTATAGGGACAGTGAAGAGCACTGCCGAAAAGGGGCACCACTGCACTTTTACAATTGCCAGCCTCTTAGGGGTACAAGATTGATAAGCCCAAATTGCAATATTGTCAACAAGAGTGTTCAGATTCCTTTTGGTTTTATTTAGATTGCAAATTAAGCCAAAAAAGTGCACATTTGAGTCCAAAGTAAAGTAAATGTTTGTTAAAGCAAAATAAATTCTTATAAGAGTAACAACAGTATGAAATTATAAGTTGTTCGTGCTTGGATTTTAATTTATATCCTTTGGCAAAGTCAAGTGAAATCTTGAGTTGTTTTCACTAATATTTTTTTTTTTAAAGTCTGTGGGCCTCATTACGAATCAGGCGTTAAGGGGTTAACGGCGCCGTAAACGGCGCCGACCCTTAACGCCTGATTCCGAGGTCCCTTTGCGCCATGGTGATTTTAACGCCTGCTTTTTGCAGGTGTTAAAATCCATGGCGCTAAGGGACCATGGTGCTAATTACGCCACTGTAATTTACGGTGGCGTAATTAGCGCCTTCCCCACTCCCATTATGCCCTATGGGGCAGAAATGGGAATGGGGAAGGGTAAAATGGGAAATGGGGATTTACCGCCCCACTCACCTTGGAATGGGGCGGTAAATCCGCCATCCACCATGGTGTAAACATAGTTTACACCATGGTGGTAAGGGTACGACCCTGGCGGTAACTTACCGCCTGGGTCGTAATGAGGCCCGATATCTTTTGACGAAGTCCTGTGAAATCTTGAGTTGTTTTCACTAAGATTTATTCTTTTGTCCTTTTAGAAAAATCCTTAGTTGAATACACTAGGTTTCGTTTGTAAATTGGATTATATCCTTGTTGATTTGGGATCTTTATTTGTTTAGAATTCTTAGTTCAGTTCACTAAGTCTCATAGGTTGAGAAAGTCCTTAAAGATAGAAGAATCCTGTTGAGGTTGAGATCAATGCAGTGAATGCTTCAATTTGTAATGTTCCCTTGGGTTCTAGTGGTATGCAAACCTCGTTCCTAGGTTTGAAGAAATGCTAGTTCCTCAACACGTGTTTCTCCACCGCACGGTCGCGGTGGTTCTTCAGGAGGAATATCAGATGAGAACCAAAGGGTGTCTGAGAGGAAGAGGAAAAGGGAGATTGGGGTTAGTTTGAGCAGTGAGTCTTATGCTGTTAGTTCTAAAATGTAACCAATGGTGTTTACTTACAAGGTTGTGGTCAGGTCAGATTGATTGTTGAAATGAGTTCACTTCGGTTGTACTGGAATGAATGGATTCCGTTTGTTCTAGTCTGTAGAGGTAAGAGGCACTATGTTATGTGTGTTAACATTTTAAACTAAACATATTCTAGTGCTTGGTCAACAAGACGCGTCGAGCAATGCTTGAAGTGTGCTCGTAAATAAGTGGAAATGTCTTTTGGCAAATATAGCGAAGGTGAGTAACATAGGTCCAATTTAAAGTGTGGTTAAAGTTCCCACTAAGCATAAGGCAATATCACAATTACGTATGGGCAGGTATGGCCGCTAGCAGAAGAAAATAGGTGTAAATGGATCCAATATCTATGCAGTGCTAAACTGTGGTTGGTATTTTAGTTCCTTAGAGGCACTAGAGTATAGAAGGGGTAGTATTTAAATAATACTTACGGTTAGGTTTCCAATGTTACTTCTCGTTCGTAGGTATCTGCAGTGTTGGTGTTACAATGTCTGTTTATAGGAAATGCGTTTTCGTGCGGCGACGTGTGCGTGACGACGTCATCCGTACGTACATTGTCGCGTGGTGATGTCATCACGCACACACTCTCTGGGTGGCTAGAGAGCCTTAGATTCAACCGCTAGGATGGACAGTTGTTATACATTGCAGCAAAATGTAATTTGATATTCTAAGATAAGAGAAAAAGGTTTTATTTGAAAAACAATTTGTATAGAACCCGATTGTTTGGAGAAAAGTTTGCAGAGAGTCTAGATCTCTGGCCGTGAGGTCACTCGGGAAGACATGATGTTTAGGCACTGTGTCTGCTCAGTGGTGGGAGACTTCCTCTTGGTTTGAGGAGTTGACAGTAATTATTGAGCTCAGGTGATATATGTGTTTCAATTGAGTGGGTATTTAGGTCACTACCAATATCGGTCTCCAGTCATATAGGTATATGGGGGAGACCGATATGAACGCATAAGACTTGCTCAGTGTATTGAGTTAGAGTACATAGAGTCTTTCATGGTTTAAAAGAGGGTGGGATCAACATTAGGTTGTGGTAAGGAAGCAAAGAAGTTATATGTGGTGTTACTGCTGAGGTGGCGATATGCACAATATGATAGTAGTGAGTTTTGATGGTTTAAAAGAAATGGCATATCTCTTGGTCTGTGTTCAGACCGGTGTGACAGGTATCCATTAAACAGATCCAACGTGCTTGTTGTTGTCTTAGTTTGAGTTCCAAGTTGCCTCCTCTGGGGGCAGGTTTAAGTTTGACAATTCCGTAAAATCTGATTTGGTTGATCTGAGTCGATTGATGTGCTTCCATGAAGTGATTGGCTATTGGTGATTTCGTATCTTGATTAGTGATTGCCCGGATATGTTCACTGATTCTGGTTTTAAGTTTCCTGATGGTACTCCCAATGTAAAATTTGTTGCAAAGACAGTTAATGATATAAATGACAAATTTACTGTTGCAGTTGATGAACTGTTGAATTGTAAATTTAGTGCCATTTGGTTTGATAATGGTAGTTCTTGCATTGTCTGCATATTTACACATGGAGCATTGGCCACATTTGTAGCTTCCTTTGGTTGGTTTCTGAAGCCACATGGTCTGTAAGTCGGAGGTTCCGGTGGAAGTATTGAGCTCAAAATGTGATGGACTTAGTTAGTTTTTGAGGTTTTTGGCTTTATTGAAGGTAATAGTTGGTTTGGCTTCCAGTATGGTCGTGAGATCGGAGTCTGATTTGAGGATATTCCAATATTTGGTGAGATTTTTCCGAATGGTTGAGTTGTTTGAACTGTAATTTGTGATGAAATTGATTGTTCTGTTGGAATCAATTTTGGTAGTATTGGTGTTAGATTTCACTTGTAGCAATGATTGTCTGGTCCTGGTTAGAGATTTCCGATAACTGTTTTTGACAAGTTGGGTTGGGTATCCTCTGGAAATAAATGTATTCACTGTTACTGTTGCTTTTTGTTTGAAATTGTCTATTTTGGTACAGTTTCTTTTGACTCTTAGAATCTCACCATAAGGTATATTGTGAATAAAATGTTTTGGGTGGCTGATTGAGGCATGGAGTATGCTGTTGACGGCTGTTGGTTTGGTATATAGCGTTGTACAGATGGTGTCGTTTTCAATGTAGAAGGTGATGTCCAAAAAATGGATGGTTGTCTGGCTGTATTCTGTGGTAAGTTTTAAATTGTAGGTGTTGTGGTTCAGGTAGTTGAAATATTCTTTAAATACTGATAGTGGCCCGTTCCAAATCAAAAAAATATCATCAATATATCTGGCCCAAAAGATTATGTTGTTGAGGTGGGTGAATGAAGGATGTTGCCAAGCAAATTCTATTTCAAAATGACCCATGTAGAGATTGGCGTATGCAGGGGTGTATTTCGCGCCCATGGCTGTGCCTTGTATTTGCCGGTAAAGAGTTTTATTGAAAGTGAAGATATTGTTCTGTAATGTGAATTGTAACATTTCTAGGATCATGTTATTGTGATCATTGAGTGAGATTGAGCGGGTTTTCAAAAAGTATTCTGTGGTTGTAAGTCCTTTATAATGCAGAATACTTGTGTATAGTGATGTCACATCCATGGTTATCAGCCAGTAGTCTTTGTTCCAAGGTATGTTGTCAGTTAGTTGAATGATGTGGGTGGTATCTCTGATGTAAGATGCCAATGAATTTGCCAATGGTTGAAGCTGATGGTCTATGTATTCTGTGATATGTTCTGTGATAGATCCGATACCATTGATGATAGGCCTGCTTGGTGGTAAATTAGTGAATTTTTTGTGGATTTTTGGTAGGAAATAGATCGTTGGAGTTATGGGATGTGTTGTAATCATATAGTGATATTCTTCTTCGTTGAGTAGTTCTAAATCTTTCCAGTGACTACTCATAATTTGCCATCTTTCTCCAATTTTGATGAATGGATTGTCATTGATTATTTCATAGCAGTTGCGGTCTCTTAAATGGGTTAGTGCCATTTGTATATAATCATGAGTGTTAAGTAACACTATGTTTCCACCTTTATCTGATGATTTGATGGTAATTTCAGGATTGTTATTGAGATTTTTTAATGCTTCAATTTGACTAGGTGTAAGATTGTTCCGTTGTTTGGTTTTGTTATGTCTGTTTTCTTTGTTGCTGATGTAGATGTCTCTAAGTTCTTTTTGGACTACTTTGCAAAAGGTATCAATGGCGTTTTCTGGAGGTAGAATGGGTGTAAATTTGGATTTGTCCTTGAGTTTGGTCTCTGTTGCTAGTCCTGATGGGATGTTTTGTTCATCTATGAACTGGTGCATTGTATATTGGTTATTCTCCTCAGTGATGTTTATAAGGTCCACTGTATGTTCAACGTGTCTAACAGACAGTTCTGATGGTTTTTGTGTTATTTTGACAATGCGTTTTCTGGTTTCCATATTGGCAAAGAATTTCTTCAGTTTTAGTTTTCTGCAAAAAGTATGGAGATCGACTATTGTATTGAAATAGTCGTAGTTGTGATCAGGACAGAAGGTGAGTCCTTTATTAAGTGCCTGGATGAGGGGTGTCGAAAGTTCTGCTTTTGAAAGATTGATGACTAGGTCTTGCGTTGGGGTAGTGGGTTCTGAGATCTGGTCTGCACTCCTGTTTTTTCTTGATTTATGTTGAGTTCCTCCTCTCTTGCCACGTTTGGTCTTGGTTGAAGAGTCAATATAGGATTTCTTTTTCCTGGAGTTCTTGGATAGTTTCTCATATATTTCTGCTGTTGAAATTCCTCTAAAAAAGAAGAGCCTTGGACGTTGTGTTGGGTGTCTTTGCTGGTTGTTGGAGTTTCGATTATGGGTGCATTGGATGAAGTTGGTAGAGATAAACTTCTATCTTCTAATTCACTATCGCTTACTGTATCTGTGTCCGAAAAGAGTGGAGTTGCAGTGGGCTTGTTTGGATTGGTAGCACTTGCTGGTCTTCCACTTGATGTAGTTGTTGGTCTTTTGTTAAATGTATAGACTCTTTTAAATTTGTAATCCAATTCGTCTCGCAAGAATTGTCGTTGTTTTTTTATTTTAATTTCTGATGAATATTTGTCTATAATTCCGTCTAGTAGCTCATAATTCTTGAAGGTTTTTTCTGAAATATTGAGTTTCTCTATGTTTTCTTTAACTTTAGAGATTTCTTGTATTAATCGAATATGTTTGACTTTGGCATAGTTGATTAATCTGTGTATCATTTCATTGGAAGTGGTAGTTAACAGTTGTTTCCAGTCTTTGATCTCTTCAATGTCATTGTCTTCAAATGGAGGAAATATACATACTCTGAGTCCTCGTGGTATGCGACCTATTTGTAAATACTTTTACAAAGATTTAATTTCCCACCAGCAGGTGAGTTCTTGTTTTAGAAGTTTTTCTTGGGTTAGGAATAGTTGTCTAAGTGAAAGGTTATTGCTGCCTGGTTTGGCTGTGGGATTGTATGATAATCCCGAGAAGATACGTTCGACTTCTTCCTCTCATGTTTGTAGTTTCTGATCATAGTATCTGGACACGAGTAGATGATAGATGATGGGTGGTCCCTTTAAGAGCTGCCCACTGCTGATGAAACCAAGTAGAGAAAGGAGGGTTCAGCCTTTGAAACAGTGTTGGCGCTCTAAGTGGAAATTATTACAAAGATAAACAATGGTGATGGTAGAGATGATGCAGTAGAGGGATGCCACAGAGGCTGACCTGGGCTTGGGCAAACTTGGAGGAGAAAAAGCCCTCCTGTTGCGCTTCTCGAAGTTGAATAAATATTCAAACAAAAGTGTTTAGATTCCTTATGGTTTTATTTAGATTGCAAATTAAGCCAAAAATTTGCACATTTGCGTCCAAAGTAAAGTAAATGTTTGTTAAAGCAAAATAAATTCTTATAAGAGTAACAACAGTATGAAATTATAAGTTATTTGTGCTTGGATTTTAATCTATATCCTTTGGCAAAGTCCTGTGAAATCTTGAGTTGTTTTCACTAACATTTATTCTTTTGTCCTTTTAGAAAAATCCTTAGTTGAATACACTAGGTTTGGGATCTTTATTTGTTTAGAATTCTTAGTTCAGTTCACTAAGTCTCATAGGTTGAGAAAGTCCTTAAATATACAAGAATCCTGTTGAGGTTGAGATCAATGCAGTGAATGTTTCAATTTGTAATGTTCCCCTGGGTTCTAGTGGTATGCAAACCTCATTCCTAGGTTTGAAGAAATGCTAGTTCCTCAACACGTGTTTCTCCACCGCACGGTCGTGGTGGTTCTTCAGGAGGAATATCGGATGAGAATCAAAGGGTGTCTGAGAGGAAGAGGAAAAGGGAGATTGGATTCCGTTTGTTGTAGTCTGTAGAGGTAAGAGGCACTATGTTATGTGTGTTGACATTTTAAACTAAACATATTCTAGTGCTTGGTCAACAAGACGCGTCGAGCAATGCTTGAGGTGTGCTCATAAATACGTGGAAATGTCTTTTGGCAAATATAGCGAAGGTGAGTAACATAGGTCCAATTTAAAGTGTGGTTAAAGTTCCCACTGAGCATAAGGTATAAAAGAATATTACCTGTCAGGGCAGCGTTAGTATGCACTACCCCAAGACCCACCTCAGTTAAAGTAATGCAGACTTTTCTGGGCCTGTGTAACTACTGCAGGGCCTGGATTCTATATTACTTGGCATACACAAAGCTGTTTTTACAGGCCCTTAGAGAAGCACAAAAAACCAACAAATGACCACAAGTACCAGTGGATGGCAGAAATGATCAAACAGTTTGACGACTTAAAAGAAGTCATTAGTTTGGCACCCATACTGGCCACCCCAGAGTATACACAGGAATTTAACTTGTTTTCCCATTCACATGGCCAGCTTACGACAGTGGTATTGACTCATATAAGCACCATGGCCCATAAGCCAATTACCTATTATAGTGGTACTTTGGATACAGTGATGCAGGGTCGGCTTTCATGTGAACAAGCTTTAGCAACTGCTACCTTTTCAATATAGAAATGTTCTATAATTGTGATGGGGTGTTCAGTTATGTTTTAAGTGGAAAATTCTTTGTTCGCCATTTTGGAAAGGTTGAAATCTATTCTGACTACGCAAAGATCTTCTGCATATGAGATCATCATTTCCAAACCCCATATTCATGTATGTAGGTGTAAAACAGTGAACCCTGCCACCTTTTTAATGGACATGCCTACTACAGATGTTTTAATAATGCACGACTGTGCTACATATGACAGCAAGGAGGACGACATTCCCAAAGCAAGGGACTGTGCATTGTCAGAGGGGAGATGATTTTTTGTTGATGGGTCTTCCATGGTTAATCTGGAGGATGGGCAAAGATGTATTGGGGCAGCGGTGGTACGACTTGAGGAAGGAAAGTGTGAGACAGTGGTTATGAAAAGGTTGCCTAAGCATTATACTGCACAGGCAGCGGTACTTGAAGCACTCATTGAAGTATTGAGAGTGTCCCAAGGTGCCATGTCACAATATATTGTGCACTCAGCGTACGTCACAACAACTGTGCATGCTGGTCTATCCCACAGGAAGAGGTGGGGGTTTGGCAGGGTGGATGGATCCCCAGTGCAGCATGCAGCACTGCTAGAAATACTGATCGAAGCATTATCCCAGCCATCTGTTGTGGCAGTCGTCAAGAGCGCTGCACACACTAACGGGACAGATGACATATCGATGGGCAATGCAGACGGCGATGCATTAGCCAAAATGGTGGTGTATCTGCCAAATGTAATACCTGTCATGATCTCTGCTTCCAAAAGATCAGGACTTGCCCGACTCCCTTGGAAGCAGACCCATAACCCCGGTTCCGAGTGCCAGCCAGTCCCAATTGGGACCTTTTGGACCCTGTCCAGGGGCCAGTGGCACCAGGCTCATAAAGATGCCCAGTCCCAGCGCTGGAAGCGCCGGGCTCATAATGCTTGGGTGGACTTACCTGCAGCAGACCATGCTGCTTACTTACCTGCCAGTTGAACCCCTGATCCTCTTCTGTTTGGGACTACTTTTCCTGTTGGGTGGGGCAGGAGCCACTCCCTAGGTTCAGAATACTGGAACTCTTCTGGAAAGCAGGAACTCTTTTCTTACCTAGGCGTGGCTGTGGAAGGAGACACCTAAGCACTACAGGAGGCTATTTAAACCACACCCGATGGATGAATCTTGCTTTGTGTTATTCTGCATTCTCTGCAGCAGAACGCTCATCGTGTCTTCTGCTTCTGATCCTGGGCCTAAGGGAACAAAGGCTTACCATCCTGGAATCCAGTCTTCAGCAGCACCTGTAAAGACAAAGAAAGAAAAGGTTAGCACTACTGTCTTCAGTGGCAGCGCATCTCTTACCTGGTCCATCGGCTGTCACCAACGCCTCGCGCTGCATTCCGGCATCTGAAAGACAAAGGCTTACCTACTCTTCGCATGCTCTGGAGGTCTTCGCACTGCATTCCGGCATCTGAAAGACAAAAGCTTACCAGCTCTTCGCACGCTCCGGAGGCCTTCGGCGCTGCATCCCGCATCTGAAAGACAAAAGAAGGTGCGTTTAAAGACATTGGGCAACTTTATTACTCACGTGCCATTACTCCTTCCCACGCCGAATCCAGTGGGTATTCCAGCACCCTTCAGCTTCTCTAAAGCTCCGAACTTGTACCTGCAAGATAAAAGGGACAGTTAGTGCGCATCGTGAAGCAGGCTACAAGCGCTTACTTACGTGCTTCCAGGCGCTTCTATTCCTCACGCGGGTTCGATCCTCAACTCTCATCAGCCCGCCATCCACCATCGCCGGAACCCTGCAAAACAAGAGATATCATTACAAAAGACTTTTAAGACATTTGAAGTGCCCAGAACTTACCGTTCGTGCAGTTAACGACGGACAGCAGTCCTCTGAGGTCAAGAGGCCTGCACCCTTATCCAGTGAAGAAACTGGTTACGGCACCCTGCCCCGAGGCAGATGGAGAGCTTGGCGTTCACTTACCTAAGGTGAGGGCGTTAACCTTTGGGGTTCTACAGGAGAAGAGAAAGGGAAGAGGAGAGAGGCACCCAATAACCCCAGTTCATTAATCCCATATTTTCTATCTGCAGACATCTTACTCTTCGAGTCAGACATACAGTGCACAGAGGTCCAGCCCAAAGAGCCAACCGTGTGTTACACATCACCTTTGAAGATACGGCATTCACCCAGTCAAGACCGGCGCCTCTGCGGGAATCAGGTGAGCGTTACAGAACACAAAGCCTACCGCAAAACTCCCACCCAGGCGCTATGGAAACCTCGGATACCGACAAGCTAGCCCAGTTACTTGGGGAACTAAGAGCAGAAGTGCATGCAGCCCGTCAGGAGACAAATGCTCTAAGAAGGGAACTGATTATTTCCAAGGAGCGAACAGACGATCTCGCTAGACAATTGCTACAGTCACAAGCCGGACAAACTCCGTTACCCGCATCAGGGGAAAATCTTCCTTCAACATCCTCTACGAACCCAGTGCAGATCAACCTACCTGGGAATGTACCTCTGGCTCCGCCCGAACGATTTTCTGGTGACCCAAAGAGGTTTGCAGTATTTATTAATCAGTGCCGGTTGCACTTCTTATGCCGGCCAGCAGCCTTTCCAACTGATCAAGCTAAGGTAGCTTTCGTGCTTTCGTACCTTAGTGGCAATGCGGCAGACTGGTCGATCCCTCTAGTTAATCAAGATGATCCGGTTCTCCATGATTTTCAAGCTTTTCAGCTCAGTATGGAAAAACTGTTTGCAAGACATTCACAGGGGCAGGCCTTGGACAATGAGCTCCTTTCATTGCGACAGGGTAATCAAGACCTTTTGGCTTATATTGCGTCTTTCAACAGACTGATAGTGGAAACTCGATGGCCTGAGGACAAAAGGATTACGCTGTTTTATAGAGGTCTACGTGGAGAGCTCAAAGATGTGTTAGCCCAAGTAGTGAATCCCCCGCAAGACTGTTCGGACTATATTGACTTAGTCGTTCAAATTGACCACAGACTGCAGAACAGGAAGGCCGATCGTTCCAAGTTTGATGCTCGAGTATTTTCCAAACCACCAACTCCTACCAAAGGAGTAGACTCCGGGGAACCCATGCAAATAGGGGGCCTGAAAGGACCACTAACACAAAAGCAGCGGGAAAGGAGAAAACAGCTGCAATTATGCCTCTATTGCGGAAACTCGGGGCACTTTCTTCGAGACTGTCCGGTGAAACCAGCCAAGAAGGCAGTAGGAGCTGCAGTTACCAGGGTCACAAACTCTGAGAAGGGAAACTACCTCGCCCGACAAGAATAGAGGTCCTCTTGCCGAGCGTTAAAACCAGTTCAGTGACCTCGCATTTCGTGATACCTATGGTCCTCATTAGCCCTGAACATCCGGATCGATTACATGCGATTGAAGCTTACGTCGACACCGGTGCCATCGGCAATTATGTGGATCATGAAATGGTTTTGAGGATGAATCTGACTCTTTGTCCAAAGGCTGTAAAGGACGTCATTACTACGGTGGATGGTACGGAGATAGCCTCCGGACCAGTAACGCATACCACCCAAAAAGTGACGCTAGTAAGTCAAGATGGACACCATGAGAAGATCGTGTTCGATGTGATCAAGGCCCCTCAGTTCCAGATTATTCTAGGAATTCCTTGGTTAGAGAAGCACAATCCTCAGATCGATTGGCGAGCAAGAACGTTTCAGTTTCCAGAATGTGTCTCTACTTGTCACCCTCGACCTGGTGTTGCACTGGCAGCAATTTCCTCGGAGGCTCCCCAGTTACCTCCTGAATACCTAGAATTCCAAGATGTTTTCCGGAAGGATCAGGCTAACTCTCTACCTCCTCATAGGTCTTATGACTGCCAGATAGACCTGATACCTGGATCTACTCCTCCTTGTAGTAGAATTTATGCCCTCACCGAGCCTGAGAATCTTCACCTCCGACAATACCTGGATCAATACCTAGCAAATGGGTTTATTCGTCCTTCCAAGTCCCCTGCTTCCTCAGCTTTGTTCTTCGTTCCAAAAAAAGAAGGGGACCTTAGAACTTGTATAGATTATCGCGCCCTGAACCAGATCACCGTTAAGAATAGATATCCATTACCTTTGATCCCTGAACTCCTGGACCAAGTCAGAAAAGCATGCATATATACAAAGCTGGATCTTAGAGGAGCCTACCACTTGGTACGAGTAAAAGAGGGCGATGAATGGAAGACGGCCTTCCGCACCAAGTATGGGCTATTTGAATATCAGGTCATGCCCTTTGGACTTTGCAATGCCCCGGCCGCCTTTCAATATTTTATGAACGATGTCCTCAGAGAGCTCATAGATGTGTGTGTTGTTGTTTACATTGACGACATCCTCGTTTATTCTTCATTGGAAACTGAACATCGGAAACACGTGAAAATGGTCCTCGAGAGATTGCGTCAACACAAACTTTTCGCTAAGTTGGAAAAATGTGTTTTCAACGTGACTGAAGTTGAATTCTTGGGATTCATATTATCACCTAGTGGAGTGCGTATGGATTCAAAGAAGGTCGATGCAATTCTCAAATGGCCATCGCCATCCTCCGTAAAAGGTGTTCAAAGCATGTTAGGCTTCGCTAACTTTTACCGCAGGTTTATCCCCGAATTCTCTCGAATAGTCCAGCCCATCACCGCCTTGTTAAAGAAAAACAAACGTTTTGAATGGTCTACCGAGGCGGAACAAGCTTTCCAGAATTTGAAGACTAGATTTATCTCTGCACCGATCTTAAAACATCCTCGCCCAGAACTCCCCTACATCGTTGAAACTGATGCTTCGAGCCTTGCCATGGGGGCAGTTCTATCACAAAAGGACCCAGTAACCAATCAGTTGCATCCTGTGGCATTTTGGTCCCGCAAATTCTCGCCTCTTGAAATCAATTACACTATTACAGATAAGAAACTTCTAGCTATCAAGTCCGCCTTTAAGGCTTGGCGGCATTATCTTCTGGGGGCCCGACACACCGTTACTGTGATTACAGATCACCGAAACCTGCAATATTTGAAAACCGCAAAAGCTCAATCCTCTAGGCAACTCCATTGGGCACTATTCTTTGCCGAGTTTGACTTCATAATTACCTATCGACCTGGTACAAAAAACGGTAAAGCTGATGCCCTTTCTCGGATGGGAGTGGAAGAACATTTGATCAATCCTAAACCTGTACCTATCATTCCCGAACAAAGAATTCTAGGTGTAATCGCCACACAATCCATAGAGGAAGTTAAGGATCAAGCCAGGCTACTGGTAACTCCAGCAGACATACAGAATTGGCATCTGCAGGGAAAGGACTTTACGGTGAAGGACAACCTATTATATTTCCAAGAACGGTTATACCTGCCCAGCACAGATTTACAGAAAAAGGTAATCTCTTGTTATCACGATTCTTTAATGGAAGGACATCCCGGTATGACCAAGACCTCGGAAAAGATCAAGCGCTACTTCTGGTGGCCGTCTTGGAAAAAAGATATCAGAGACTTTATAATGTCCTGTGGAGTATGCGCCCAAAACAAGAGTCAAAAGGAAAAACCAGCCGGCCTCTTACGCCCTATTGACATCCCGCCTCGCCCTTGGCATACGCTTTCTATGGACTTCATCACTGATCTACCTCCATGCTCCGGATACAACACGATCCTAGTAATCGTGGACCTATTCTCCAAGATGGCGCATTTCATTCCACTCAAAGGCTTACCAACAGCAGCAACTCTGGCCCGAGAATTTCTCGAAAACATCGTCCGACTGCACGGTTTTCCTTCAGTTCTAATTTCGGATCGAGGTAGTCAATTTATTTCTCATTTTTGGCAAAGTTGCTGTCGGTCGGCTCAAATTGATGTGAGACTTTCGACCAGCCACCACCCTCAAACCGACGGACAAACCGAGAGGACCAATCAAACTCTGGAACAGTATTTGCGCTGCATGCTACAACAAACTGAAAAAACTTGGAAAGATATCCTTTGGATAGCCGAATATGCCTACAATAACTCTGTCCACTCGGGAACTGGGAAGACCCCGTTTTTTCTTTTATACGGTAGTCACCCTCGAACCTCGGAGTTGGATCCACTCCAAGATCTTGGAACACCAGCAGTAGACCACCTGCATTCTACATTCACCCAAGCCTTTAAGGAAGCCATTTCTCACCTTCAAAGGGCTAAAGAACAATACAAGAAAGGAGCAGACCAACATCGGAAGGAAGCCCCCCAATATCAAGTAGGAGATCAAGTCTGGTTATCCACCAAATATCTACCTCTAAAAGGACCACGCACATTCAACCCAAGATACCTTGGTCCCTATTCCATCACTACCATAGTAAATCCAGTAGCGGTCAAGTTGGACTTGCCCCCTCACATGAAGATACATCCGGTCTTCCACGTCTCTCTATTAAAACCCGTGCAACCTCAAACCCGACTAACTACATCTCCAAAACCTATTCTAGTTGATGGAGAAATCGATTTTGAAGTCAAAAGCATCCTGGATTCCAAGATCTCCAAATCTAAACTATTTTACCTGATTGACTGGAAAGGCTACGGTCCCCAAGAAAGATCCTGGGAACCTGCAGAATATGTCCACGCGCCTCGTCTAATCAAAAGATTTCATCGAACATTTCCTAACAAGCCCAAACCCCCGGAGAAGCCCGGTTTGGGAGGGGCCTTGAGGGGGGGGTGCTGTCATGATCTCTGCTTCCAAAAGATCAGGACTTGCCCGACTCCCTTGGAAGCAGACCCATAACCCCGGTTCCGAGTGCCAGCCAGTCCCAATTGGGACCTTTTGGACCCTGTCCTGGCGCCAGTTGCACCAGGCTCATAAAGATGCCCAGTCCCAGCACTGGAAGCGCCGGGCTCATAATGCTTGGGTGGACTTACCTGCAGCAGACCATGCTGCTTACTTACCTGCCAGTTGAACCCCTGATCCTCTTCTGTTTGGGACTACTTTTCCTGTTGGGTGGGGCAGGAGCCACTACCTAGGTTCAGAATACTGGAACTCTTCTGGAAAGCAGGAACTCTTTTCTTACCTAGGCGTGGCTGTGGAAGGAGACACCTAAGCACTACAGGAGGCTATTTAAACCACACCCGATGGATGAATCTTGCTTTGTGTTATTCTGCATTCTCTGCAGCAGAACGCTCATCGTGTCTTCTGCTTCTGATCCTGGGCCTAAGGGAACAAAGGCTTACCATCCTGGAATCCAGTCTTCAGCAGCACCTGTAAAGACAAAGAAAGAACAGGTTAGCAATACGGTCTTCAGTGGCAGAGCATCTCTTACCTGGTCCATCGGCTGTCACCAACGCCTCGCGCTGCATTCCGGCATCTGAAAGACAAAGGCTTACCTACTCTTCGCATGCTCTGGAGGTCTTTGCACTGCAATCCGGCATCTGAAAGACAAAAGCTTACCAGCTCTTCGCACGCTCCGGAGGCCTTCGGCGCTGCATCCCGCATCTGAAAGACAAAAGAAGGTGCGTTTAAAGACATTGGGCAACTTTATTACTCACGTGCCATTACTCCTTCCCACGCCGAATCCAGTGGGTATTCCAGCACCCTTCAGCTTCTCTAAAGCTCCGAACTTGTACCTGCAAGATAAAAGGGACAGTTTGTGCGCATCGTGAAGCAGGCAACAAGCGCTTACTTACGTGCTTCCAGGCGCTTCTATTCCTCACGCGGGTTCGATCCTCAACTCTCATCAGCCCGCCATCCGCCATCGCCGGAACCCTGCAAAACAAGAGATATCATTACAAAAGACTTTTAAGACATTTGAAGTGCCCAGAACTTACCGTTCGTGCAGTTAACGACGGACAGCAGTCCTCTGAGGTCAAGAGGCCTGCACCCTTATCCAGTGAAGAAACTGGTTACGGCACCCTGCCCCGAGGCAGATGGAGAGCTCGGCGTTCACTTACCTAAGGTGAGGGCGTTAACCTTTGGGGTTCTACAGGAGAAGAGAAAGGGAAGAGGAGAGAGGCACCCAATAACCCCAGTTCATTAATCCCATATTTTCTATCTGCAGACATCTTACTCTTCGAGTCAGACATACAGTGCACAGAGGTCCAGCCCAAAGAGCCAACCGTGTGTTACACATCACCTTTGAAGATACGGCATTCACCCAGTCAAGACCGGTGCCTCTGCGGGAATCAGGTGAGCGTTACATACCCGCTGAGTACGTTATGACTGCCCCACTGGCAAGCAAGCATCCTGTACCTTATACAGCTTTGCTCATCTCCCAGATTATCGAACTACAAGGAAGGGCACCTGAAAGGGAGAAAGAGTTGTGGTCACAGAGAGGTTGTAAGCAGTCTCCGACAGATCTGTTATGGAGACAAGAGAGATCTGGGAAAACAGTAATGCCTGAGGAGTTGCTAGCAGTAACCGACCCACAGTTCAAAGCAGCAAATAGCAGCAGATGTACAGGAGGACTGGTTCATACCAAAGATCCAGGAAAGCATTACAGAAATGGTCATACATTGCACCACATGTCAAAGGTTCATTACATGGATAACACTACGGACGTTACGGGGCACCTTGCCCAACCCTACTGGGCTTTTCCCTGAGTTACATATAGATTACGATGATGTGGGTGAGCGTTGTAATGGGTCTAGGTACCTCATTGTAGTGGTTTGTCCTTTCTCAAGGGGGATGGAAGCAGGGCTGTGTGCACATCTGGATGCTAAATGTGCTCAGTCACATTGCGTTGCAGCTGCCGGACTGTTTGGAATTAACATGCGACCGGTGGACATGAACAGGAAAACATACGGAACGCTGTGGAAAGAATGCCTTTCAAAACATGGGAAGCCAGACTAGAGTGTTTTGAAGAGAAACAAACACAGCACTACAGACGAAGAAATAGAAACATTAACATGTAGAATGTTGAGATCATCAGAAGTCCATTAAGCAAAGTGGGAATAACTCTCACCTTGTAAGAAAAGAAAAAGGGATACTACCCTAAAGAGGAAGGAAGCCAATCCGTAAAAATAAAGATGGTTGTCCTTCAATGTTTAAAAGAAATCATCTCGTATGACGAAGTTAACAAGTTCCAATCCAACTAAAAGTGACTGGTTTACAAAACCACTGTTTTTTTGCGAATTATCTCACCAGCGAAAAGAAATTGAGCTGTTGTGAAGACTGCTATAATACTAGGTAAAGTGTCTATTTGGGTTCTTTAGCCGAAACATATGTAGCCATCTCCAAAGGATGAGAATAAAAATCCTACTATATGAGAGACAATAACAACATACCTCTTTTTGTTTAATAAATGGTTTGAAATAACAGCAAGTTTGACAAATATCTAACATCTGGTGAATATAAAAAGTGTCAATAGGTCTGCAAATTAATGTACAGAGCACGTACTAACCCCACTATTTGGTTGAACATCTGATTGAAAAAGTCCTTGTACATCTATGCTGCGATGTATTTGTGTGCCCTTGTGGAAAGTGCACAATAAGCATCTTAATTGTTTTGAGTGAAAGAATTATTAATGTTTTAATACATTTTGTTTTATAAGTATAATGATTGGTCTGACATGCTACATGTGTTTTGTGACTAAATTAGCAAACAAAACCAATGTGTAAGATGGTCTATAAATTGGTGGATTGAGAAAGAGGTAGTCAGCCTTAGTCTCTCCCTGTTCTTATCTCCCACTATAAGTCGGACCCCCCATAAACAAAAAAATGGGTTTTACCCATTACATATTTCTGCTAAGTGGGCTGCTAAGTGGGCTGCCAGATTTTTAGTACAGGAGGTCTTCTGGCGATAGGGTGTGTGTGAAGTTTTAAAATCAGAAAAAGGCACACATTTCTTCAATGCATTATTCATCATGTTACAACACTACTTGGCATTAAGCACTGGATGTGTTCGATTTACCACCCACAGGCCAATGGCATTGTGGAAAAGATAAATGGACTCCTTAAAAGCAAGTTATCCAAACTGTGTACCACATTGAAGAGAAATTGGGTGCACTGTTTGCCCCGGCCCTCTTCAGTTTACGCACAGAGCCGAGCAAAGACCACCACTCGTCACCCAATGAAGTGGTCACTGGCCAGCATATGCATATTCCCATATCTCCTGTAAGAAGGGTTTACACACATAGGGCAGCAGCAGTGCTAGAGGATGAGTTAATGCATAACACATGCCAAACACACATGTCATTGAGTTACACGCATCAATACTCACCAGATGATGCATCATAATCCATCCTCTCTCCCACTCCACAGATTTGTTCTTCCGGGATGAACTCTGAAGCGATCTCCTCATGCTGAGTGAGTTCATCCTCCTCTGGCGGTGGCCCACCACCAGTCACCAGAGACATGGAGTAATTGGTGGCACGCTTTTGCTTAGCACTGCATCTGAGGTCATTCCAGCGCTTGTAGCAGTCCTGAGCTGTGCACACCTGGAATCCCATGTATGTCACACCATCCGCAACATGCTGCCAGTGGACCCAACACTGGTGATGCGTTTTATGGCATTGTGGGCCCACAAGCATACCGCGTTGGTGTTCCGACACGTAGTCCACAAGGAAGTCCAGTTCCTGCTTGCATAAAGGCTTCTTCCTTGACGTGCCGGAGGCCAGAGCCGTGTCTGGGGTCCCAGCCTCTTGTGCAGGAGCACATTCCTCCTTTTGGCCTGTGGTACTGACCCTGATTGGGCAATGTCACCCTGATCAGTGGGGGAAGTGGCGCTGGTGGTCTGGACCAAGGCAGTGGGTGTTGGTATGAGGACAGAAGGACTGGCTTGGATCTGACTCACTACCGGGATGGTGTTGGCTGCATCTGCACATGCAGTTACCACCACCCGGCTGCTTGGGGCAGCAGATGTCATAACTACCACAGATACGTGTGCCACAGTCACAGCCACAGTGGACACACATGACCCCAATCTCCGGACAAGATGGAAATCATCCTGGGAGTCCTCGTCACAAAACGCAACATGTTCTGCTTGACCCACAGCCCGGGTGGAGGTAGCCACAGCTGCACCTGCAGCTACCACCACTGGTGGGCCCATGACAGCAGATGTAATTTGCTGTTGGGTGATATGAGCGCCAGGTTGTTATGCAACAGCTGCATCACCAGGAGCCACAGGGGGTGGTGGCATGTCTGCACCAGCACGTGGCTGGGCATCCCATTCAAGAGTGGCATCCCTGCCTCTTCCCCCCCTGTAGCCACCCTGGCCAGCCTGGACTCCCTGTCCTCCCTGGTCTCTGCGCCCACGTGCCCAACCACACCCAGCCCTCGGAGGATGCCCAACTTTGCCACCCTTAGCGTTTGGTGGCCTTCCAACCATGGCACCGATGGAAAATAGGCTATGGGAGGTTCACTCAACAATTGTCCTGGGCAATTGGCTAGAAGGGGGCAGGGTACTTGATGGAATAGGTACCCCAGTGCCCCTGCAAGGCTGTCTGTGACCCCTGGGCAAAAATGACGGGTCACTCAATGCTCAGGCATCACCCCAAAAAGAAAATTATCATAAAACCAAAAAATATAAGAACAGGAAATTGGAAAGAAAAAACAAATGGTGCATGCGACCCCGGTAGACCACGTGTGTGAATTCTACCTCCAGCAGTACTGTGTAGCACCCAGGAACACAAAAAATATGTAAGTGTGGAAAACGTGGCCTACTCTTACCTCGAAAATGGTAAGCATGCACAGGGGTGAACCACAGTGGGAAAAATAGCGCATGCGTCTCAGCGCCTGCCTTGCGTGGAAAAAAAAAACGAATACACATGCACTTGTGCATGTAGGCGACAGCCCACCAAAAGAAGAAGTACGCACTTCAGATGCTTTGAAGTAATCGCGTGTGATTCCAGCAGAGTAAACACATGCAACGGTCTCCACGAACAGCACGTACAGTGGTCTGCTGGCCCACGTTCACCTTTAACCCATGCTGAAGGCAACGCCGGCGCGCGTAACGACACTTACACGCTAAGGCCCTTTCCTCGAATTACAAACATCCACACACGGATGTGATTTTTTTGCACATGCGGATGCACCCGTGCTGAGGGAAATGCCTGTGCATGTTATGTCACATACGTGCTTACGCGCTAAGGGCCTTCCCTCGAATTACACGCTGATGTGCTGTTTTTTCACGTGCCAAATCACTCCGTATCAAGTTGGCCGCGTGACAACTCACAGAAGACAACGCTCCTGCCCAGAAGGTCATTATCCTGCCCCCCAGAGTCTAAGCAGACTCCCACCTGCCATCTGCTTCTGACTGCCTGCCTGCTGGCCATGTGCCCTGCCATTTGGTGCTTGCACATCAGCCATCTGCAGGGGTCCAGTTGCTGTGACCACCCCTGATGGAACAGAAGACTCCCGAATGCCGTATCATCACTCCACAGCCCAGCCCCAGGACCCAGTTGCCCACCCACACCTGCCTTGGGGGTTGCCATGTTGGGGGAAACACCATCAGACACCACTGGCAACCCCCAGCTAGAGAGGCAGAGGGCTGCCAGCTTCTCAACAGGAGAGGTTGGCATCCTGGTGGAGCAAGTCCTGGGGCATTATGATGCCCTCTATGGAAGAAGACGCACCGGCAAGGATAGACGGGAGAGGATCTGGCTGGACATCGTGGTTGCCATCAATGCGGAGGGGGTGGCAACCTGCGACATACAACACGTCCGTAAGCGCTGGGAGGACTTCAGGTCCAGGACCCTCCGGAAGACCCAGTGCCTCTTAGAAGCAGTGGATGCAGTGAGGCGCCGGGTCCACCTTACCATCAACTACATGAGGGTCCTGGAACGTATTAACCCAGCGCTTCACCGCCAGGTCCTTGAAAGGGAGAGCGGTCCGTAGTCGAGCGGTAAGTGTCCAGGCGCACTTATTGGATGCAGTGCAAGGAGTGTGCAGCTTGGACATATGTCTGAAAAGGGCAATGTATGGATGTGTATGTGCAGGGACATGACCGTGCTGCATGTGTGTCCTGTCATGAGTGATGCACATCAATGGTGTATGTGTTCCAAAGCATGATGCACAACTGCATGTGGAGATACACACATTTTGGTATTTCTGTGTATGTACTATGGCATGGTTGGGGTGTGAGACATGGATGCTGGTTACACCTTCATGTAAGTGCACTGCATACATGTGCATTTGTGGGTTGCACGTGTGCGACAGTGATACAACATGGATGCATGTGACACGGACATGTATGAACCCGATTGGCAGATGTGACAAAGTTGCCGATGATTGCATTATGACAGGTAGTGGAGATGTACAGATGCATGTCTGTCTGTTGGCGTGTGTGCATGTGTTTGGCACTCCCCATGTTGTTTGTGACGTCATGCCAACCTTCGGATTTTAATGCTGGTGTGTGCGTATGGATACTGCTGCCTGCTGCACAATTCCTGTCAATTTCTGCATGTGTGTGGGTTCAAATGAGTGTTGGGGAGTGTGCTGGCATCTGTGAAGTTTGACACTGCCACTTATGTGCAACTGTCACATGTGTATCCAACCGTTATACAGTGCCCTGATGCCTGTGTTCTCTCTCTCCCTGTCTGCAGCGTTGACTGATGAAGACGGCGGAGAAGGTGCTGTGGAGCACAGAGGCAGGGATCCCACCGCCAGCCGGAGACGCAAGGCCCAGCTCTCCTCCCAAGTTGTCATCTCTTCCGGGAGTGAGGAGTCTGGTGCCACATCCATGACCGCAGCTGCTGAGGGAAGGTCCAAGAGGCGGAGGTTGGAGGTGGACTCCTTGGCAGCAGTAGGGGCAGCTGAGCCCCCACAGGGGACTATGAAGGAAGATGGCATGGAGTCATCCAGATTGGTGGTGGTGTGGTTGAGGAGGAGGCCGTGGAAGGCCCACACACAGGGCCTGGAGGGGGGCATTCCACTGGTGCTAGTGGTGCAGTCCAAGGGCAGGAACAGGAGGCAGCACAGGTCACCACAGAGGTGCCTGTGTGTAATCCTGTCCCCGATCCTGCGACTGCATCATCCCGCACCAGCAGGGATGCCTTTGTCCAGACCCGTTTTCAGGGAGGGAATGCGCGAACAACAACTGGCCTTCCTCTCCCTGCGGACGTGGCAATCCGGGACTGGGTTGAGATTGTCCTAGCTGGGGTGGCGTTGCGTCAACGTGGTATTCGGGATGACGTGCAGGGTTCTCGTGAGGAGAATGCACTTCATTTCGAATACCTCATTGACCGCGCCGGCCTACTAGGACAGGTCACCAAGGCTGGGCTCCTCCGTGTGCTGGATCTTCTAGCGCCCCCCTCCTCAACTGAACCGCCTATGCGCCAGTCATCCTCCATACCATCTTCCTGCCCAAGAATCACCTCGGCACCCTGTGGAGCTGCCCCTGACCCAGCGGCCAGGCTGGTGGAGGACACATCCCTGCCACAGTCGGGAGTCGGAGGACCAGCAGAGATGGCCACCCCAACAACTGGACCCCAGCAAGAGGAGGGCGTGCATGCATCGACAAGCAGGGCACATGCACGCCAGCAGCAGGCTCAGGGTGGGAGCGATGATGGCTGGGGGCCTTCAACATCACAGGGGCAGTAATCGGCCAGAGGGCAGGAGGACCTTGGATTGGGGGTGTCTTCCGTGTGGCAGCGACTGGGCCAGCAGATAAATGCGGAGTGGCGTTGGGCCAGCAGATAGATGCGGAGCGGCGGCGGGCGGAGGAGGCACGGCTCACTATGTTCAGGGTGGAGAACTCCATGCACAGGGCATTGTGGTGGGCTGAGTTCCTCGAGGCAACTCGCAGGGAGTTGGAGGACACCATGACTGCATCCCTGCGAGACCTCGAGGCCAGGGAAGAGGCCTGCCTCCGGGACATCGACATGGAGTTCTATGATGCCCTGGCCCGGAACATCAACAAGTGAGACGTTGGACTTTCCCGCTGCCTTTGTACATAGTTCTTTAGTGTTAGGTTTCTCTTTTATTTTGGAGTTAATGGACTTTGCTAGTTGAAGACTTGTACATACTTTCTTTTTAAAATTTCCCATGGATCACTGGTTTTCTTTTTTTTTGATTATTTATTTCTTATTAACACTGGCAATGGACCACTTTTTTTTTAAATGACGTTGCTTTTTGTTTTTCATTGGATTTCCTTTTTTTTTGTTATATCTGTCATTGATTATTGATTTTCAAGTTTGATTTTCTTTATGTAATTTCATTATGTTTTTCATACATTTATTCTAACTTCATGATTGGTGTTGTGTACTATCGTTGGTTTTGTGCATGTCTTAATGAACATTGCCTCATTCATGTGTTGCCACTGTGTGGCTCTGTTGTGAATTTATGCATGTGCATGGTGGTTCTTTTAAGACTGTCATGGCATGGTTAATTTGGGAGTGGATGCTGAGGATGGTTGCATGCTTATACTGGGGGGCAAGGGGGATTTGGTTTGGCATTAGGGCCATGGGTCTGTTTTGTTAGGACATGTTGTTTGGTGGGCCATGTGTCGGGGCCTGCTCGTAGGTGCCCGTCAATGGGGGTGGGTGGGGGGTGTGGGTGGACATTAGTCGAGACATGCTGGCCGGTATCTGTCAATGGGGGTGGGTGGGGGGCGTGGGGGGACATGAGTCGGGCCTGCTGGCAAGTGCCCGTCACTGGGGTGGGTGGGGTGTGGGGGGACATGAATCAGGCCTGCTGGCAGGTGCCCGTCAATGGGGTGGGTGGGGGGTGTGGGGGGACATGAGTGGGGCCTGCTGGCAGGTGCCCGTCAATGGGGGTGGGTGGGGGTTGTGGGGGACATGAGTCAGGGCCTGCTGGCAGGTGCCCGTCAATGGGGGTGGGTGGGGATATGTGTCAGTGCTCCCGAGTGCATGGTGCCTTGTGGGCTGCCTGTGGGGCATGTTGTGGGGTGATGGACTGCCTGTGGGACATGGTCTGGGGTGATGGGCTGCCTGCGGGGCATGGGGAGAGGGGGCACACCCAGGAGGGCACACACTGCCAAATCGCATGTGAAAGTCCATGCGCACCCCAGAATACACTTGCCCCACCTGCACTAGCAAAAACATGTGTGAAAGTCCACACGCACACCCGGAATACATGTAGGCCAGCGAAAACATGTGTGAAAGTCCACGCGCACCCCGGAATACATATAGGCCAGCGAAAACGCATGTGAAAGCCCACGCGCACCCCCAGAAGACACGTAGGCAGCCCAACCACCCTCCCCATGGCCCGCAGGCAGCCCATCACCTCTAGGCAAGACCCGCAGGCAGCCCATCACCCCCTGGGCATGGCCCGCAGGCAGGCCACAACACAGGGTGGACTTTTTCCACACATTTTACCTGAAGCAGCGGGGTACGTGTATTCTGGGGGTGCGCGTGGACTTTCACATGCGTTTTCACTGGCCTAGGTGTATTGCGGGGGTATGCGTGGACTTTCACACGTGTTTTCGCTAGCGCAGGCATGGTGTATGTATTTCAGGGGTGCGTGTGGACTTTCACACGTGTTTTCGCTAGCGCAGGTGGGGTACATGTATTCTGGGGGTGTGCGTGGACTTTCACACGCAATTTCGCTGACCAATGTGTATTCCGGGGGTGCGCAGCGACTTTCACACGCGTTTTCGCTGGCCTACGTGTATTCCGGGGGTGCATGTGGACTTTCACACGTGTTTTCACTAGCGCGGGCGGGGTACATGTATTCCAGGGGTGCGCGTGGACTTTCACACGCAATTTCGCTGGCCTACGTGTATTCCGGGTGTGCGCGTGGACTTTCACACGTGTTCTCGCTGGCCTACATGTATTCCGTGGGTGCGTGTGGACTTCCACATGTGTTTTCGCTAGCGTAGGTGGGGTGCTGTATTCCGGGGGTGCGCGTGGACTTTCACACGTGTTTTCGCTAACTCGGGCGGGGTATGTGTATTCCGAGGGGTGCGCGGGGAGTTTTCCACACGTTTTCACTGGCGCAACCGTGGTACGTGTATTAAGAGGGGTGCACGAGGAGTTTTCCCCACATTTTTGTCGTTGGTGGACTGTATGCTTGTCCACTGGCCTTTGCACCAAGTTGGTGATTTGAGCAAGGTTTCTGGTGCACAGGGCAGGGTTGGGGGCGTAACTGGCACTGCTGCGGGGTTGCAGCACCACTCTGCACCACGGCTGGTTATAGATGTTAGTGTCCTTGAATATGCTGTGCGCTGAAATGGGTTTTGGCGCACAAGGCTGGCGCAGACTGTCGCACGCGCACTCTGTGCGCCAGCCACGTGCGCCACTTGTGCAGTAAATTCTATGAATTACCCCCTTAAAAACCACCAAACGGGATTCTATTTATTAAAAGGTCCACAAGATGGCAGTCACAGACTATAGAAACAGACTGCATGTAGCTAATATACCCAATGTAAAAGGTATGTCGCTATTTTTTTAAAGTTGTTAATGTTTTGTGATATAGGTATTTAGATGTTATGTCAGTGTTAAAATCACAAATAACCCTCTGGCCATAATTGCTAGTAGAGTCTACCAAATACTTCACCTCAAACTATCGGCTCACAATAAGCTATACAAGCACCACATCAGCATTTTGACTGCATAATATATGACAGTACACTTTAGTACAACAAATTTGAATGGGCCTCATTCCGAGTACGGCGCTAACCAATGGCGCTATTAACGCCTCGGTTGACGCCGTACCCGGACCGGCAGCGCCTTGGTGGATGGCGGAATCACCGCTCCATTCCAAGGTTGGCGGGGCGGTAATTCCCCATTCACCAAGGCTCTTCCCCATTCCCAAATGAGCCCCCATAGGGCTCAATGGGAATGGGGAAGATGCAAATAACGGTGACCGTTCATTACGGTCACCGTTATTGGCTTGGAGGCCCCTTTGCGCCCTCGACTTTAACACCTGCTCAAAGCAGGCGTTAAGGGCGAGGGTGCAGAGGGAACTCGGAGTATGGCGGTAAGGGATTACCGCCACCGGTCTCGTTACCGGTGGCCGCTATCCCTTACCGCCATACTCGGAATGAAGCTTAAAACCCTTCTGGGACAAGCTTTGGATGATCATAACTTGGAAACTACAGTTTGCATAAGATATTGCAGTATCTACTATCACCTTTAAATCGTTCATCCTCATTAGAAACCTGATCCCATCCAAAGGAAAACATGTCACCTACTAATTTAGCTAGCTAATAATGTAATTACAGTAAAGGAATAATGCATATATTCTATTGGCACAAGAGTGGTGGCCATGACCAACATTCTCAGGCGTGTGATGTTCTCATGTCTTTGGCTAAAGAGATAATTTTCTAACAATACCTTTACTGCCCTTTGCAATTGTACTGAGACTTTCAATGATGTCAGGTACCTGGTTGCAGAGTATGGATGTGAACAATCTCAACTGTTCATCTAACAATAAAATAAAGCCCACATGAAAGACGTACCCATAAATTGTAAAAGTTTTACAATAATTTCAACACATTTTCCTAATGTTGTTTTTCCTCCATTAATTGATCAATGTTTATTTTTAATTAAAATTCATAAATATATTTCAATACTGAAAATACAAAACAATAACAGCATTAATAAGATTACAAATTCAAACATACCCACAATAAAAGATATTCAGGTATGAAAATGTGTTCTAGAGTCAAACGTACCCGATAACCATGGGTCTCCATTAGGAAAATAGGTCAAAATAGTGTTGGGATGCAGCTCCAATACCCCAACCATGGGAGAAATGTTTAGGCCGTGTAAATTGCATCATAGAACCTTACACGATGAAAAAGGAGGAACAATGTGATAATGTTGTGTAGTAAAGGTAGATGTCAGAGTTAGGGTGGGTGTAATAAGCTAGTAGTAGAGATCATATGGTGCTTTGGTTTTATTAGGGATGTAGGACAACTTTTGAACTTTGGTAAAAGGTAGATGAAGTGTTCAAGATCCAGATAGGGTAAAGCATAGTGTGTTCTAACATAAGGGATGTGCGCCGCATTAGCAGGAGCTCTGCCATTTTGGATTAGACCTTGCAAGAAACAGTAGCAGAGAATTAGGCCACGTGTTGGAGCTTTTACTGCGTCCATTTAATTAGAATGTATGCATCCTTTCCCCAGCGAGCGAACAGATGGCTATTGATGAGAGAAAAAGGGAGACGAGCAGTGCAGATAGCAAGTTAATTGTGTCAGGTTGATTGTGTCAGGTTAATCGTGTCATGTTGAGCAGTGCACAGGATCTGGGAACAGAATGTTGTTCTTTAAGATTAGTGTTCCAGCTTTGGAGGATGAATTCTATGTGAACAGGGCCTGGTATCAGGCTATGCGAAGCGGTTGAGCTAGGATTACAGCAATAGAGCCCCCAGTGAAAATCAGTTGGACCATTGGAACTGCAGGTGTTTTTTATTTAGTAAAACAAACACATATGAGAAAGGAATTCCCAAGAGCGGCACCTCCACAGTGTTTTTTACGAAAATATACAAAAATGTGGCCCTCATTTGTGCGCCCCCGCAGTCACTGTGACTTTGGTAGTGCACAAAATACCGACTCCCATTACTGCACCCAAGCAGAGCAGGGGATGCAGGTGTGTCTCTGCTCTCCTTGGGGGCAGTAATGGGAGTCGCGGGCTGCATGGGTGTCCCCCACTTACCATTGAAGTAAGCCGGGGGCAACAAAGTTAAAAAAAGAAAAAAAAGCACCCTGGTGCGTCAGCTCCGACCCACGTAAGTGGAAGGAACCGTCGCTACAGGGAAAGTGGGAAGTCAGCGGCGTACACAGAAGTGTGCCACCGTAAAGGTAAGTGGGGTGGGGTGGAGGGATCAGATAGGGGTGTGCAGGGTGGGGAATGTGGGTAAAGTGATCTATTTGATTGTTGCGCTGCACCGTAATTGGAGTCAACATTTCCGTCGGTGCAGTTACAGGTGGCGCAGTGTCTCATATGTTTTATAAGCACCTGGTCCCTTTGTGAGATAGAATAGGGGCCTTGTTAGGGGTGCAGCATATTCTCAAATGGGAATTGCAAAAGGTGATGACAAAGGAATGCAGCTGCAGGGCCAGAGAAACCATTTGCCAAGCTCACAAATGGAAAGCTTTACGGTTAACATACCGAGAATACCCTGACATAAATTCTATCATGGTCCAGCCCATGAAGGAAGATGAGGTCCCCAAGCTGTATATTTACTAGATTCAGGAAATGTAGCGAATAGAGATAGGGGAAGCTTGGGACATGAATATAACTATAGTCTATCATATGGCATGTAAGGGACTTCCCAGGAAAGTGCAGAACAATTTAGATACGGTGGTTGTTATTGAAGCAAAGTAATAGGATGAAATTCATGCCCATATAGTAAATAATTGTAGAAGTCGGCAAGACAAGGAGAAGGAGATAGCAGAAAAAGCACAAAAGGCAGAGGTGAAACTGGTACAGAAAGAATTGGCTTAATTTAGTGTGGAAGGAGCTGAGATTACTAGCCCCAAAGAAGGGCGGCATAACCCGAGGCAGGTCCAGGAATGGGCTGAGGGGTACACAGACAACCGGATGTAAATTGAATTTTCAGGAGGGGGAAGGGAGGTTTTCAAAGACGCAGAGGGTTGGTTTTGTAAAGCGTGAGCCCCAGGCTGCCTGGAGGACAGTGTTGGCCCTGTGGGAAGATGGGGCATTTTGCAGGAGACTGCAGAAGTAGACCATCATATTCTTATGATCCCCATGACTACACTAGTGGACCAACCTTTGTGCTCACCTATCTTCTGCCATTGAAGATCTTGCCTCCACTTACCCCATTCACCCTATGCCCCATTCCCACCCGATCACAACAGCAATATCAGTACACAGATCCCACACAGCCAATTCAGTATCAAGCCCTGAATGACACACAATCATATGTGCAACAAACAGCTCCACTGAGCCCTGCACAAATGCCTACAAATACCCCTACCCAGTCATGGTATATGAATCCTCTACCACAAGGTACAGTGATGCGTTACACCAGAACAAGCATTTTAGGGTGCAACCCTTTTCCGCTTCCTGGAACATATTCCTTTCCCAAATAGGACAGCCCACAGAGAGCTCTAATGTGACCAGATCTGTCAGTCACTACCACTTGGATGAAGAATCCCAGGTAGGAGTGAGGCTAGGGAATAAAACATTTACATTTATTGTTGACACAGGTGCTACAAAGTCCTGTATTGGGGAAGGTGCTACAAAGTCATGTATTGGGGAGGGTAAGTTTCCCTTGTCAGGTATGATAATGGACATGTAGGGTTTCTCTTAGGTAATTATGTTAGTTCCTTTCACTGAAGATTTACCCATCACTGCAGATACCCAAGAAGTGTAAGCTCCCTTATTGTACTCCAAAGACACTACAGTAAACCGTTTAGGTAGTGCATTCCTGAGTAACTAAAAAATGACTATTGCATTTACCAAGGAAGGCACACTGTGCTCCACATCAGGCATATACCATGCTAGGGCTGCCAACATAATAAGAGCACTTTACAGTGACAGTGCCACAAGAGGAGTGCCTTTAAATCCACATGTGTTTCTTTATGGGGTGACAGTTTTGTTACGATGGGTGCTAGGAAGAAAGGACAAGACCTTATGGGTGCGCGTGGAGTTTCTATTCAGGCCAGCTGTCCCTCAGGAACATGCCCCAGGCAAGATTTTCATATTAGATTTGAAGCACTAGGAACAGATGAGGAAGGGGATGACTGGTGCACAGTGTCGAGCATTGACCCAAACCCAACTGCTGTGAGATGTATCTGACGAACAGTTGTTTGAGGATTGCGAAGACACAGGAGAAATTATTTTTGAATTTTACACACCATGCCAAATTATGATTCAACATAGAGAAGTGCCCCACACTATGCTTGCTACCACAACACTGCCATCACACTTACAAGAAGCAGCTAAGTAAGCAGCACACTTAACAGTACCATATATTAAAGAATACCCTGAAGTGGCATTTCAGCAGGTGCACCTGCCCACGCCGTATACCTCAACCCCTTTGACACAAAGAATTGAATTACATGGATGAGCGCCAAAACAATAGAAGGATTTCTGGGCCCAAAGAAGATGTTCCATTTCACCTCTTGACCTAATCTGGGGACAAAGTATTGCAAGTAAGGTGTTAATGCCTCAAGATGTGCTTACAGTAACATTAGAGTTATTGCATTATCCTATGCATTCATGTAAACCATGTATTGCTGCATATATCAAGGAGGATTGGTTTGTCCCTAATCTCCAGGAGTAGGTAGATGATTTTGTAGCTAATTGAATATTAAAAGAAACATTGCCCTACCCCTCGGCACCCTTTCGAGAGCTTCACAGAGATTATGTCGGCATGGTTTACAGGTGTAGTAACTGTCATTAGTTGATCATTGTGGTATGCCAATTCTCTCAATGGGTTGAATTAGGATCCTATTCCCACCCTGATGCAAAATCAGTAGCTACATTTTTGGAACACAAAGTGTATCCTTGCTGGGGAATATGTGACGTCCTGAAATCAGACAATGGGGCTCACATTTTAACAAGCTGTTTAAAGAAATAACTTCCCTACTGGGAATAATCCACAAGCTATTTTCAGTTTACCACCCACAAACCCACATGATTGTTGTTTGCTTAAATGGCTTTTTGAGGAAGTGTCAAAGCTTTCTCAATGTCTAGGAAGAAATTGGCATTGTTGCCTCCCCCTAGTTTTGTTTAGCCTCAAGAATCATCTAGGGAAATATCACCACCTCACCCCTCATGAAATAGTGACAGGCAGGAGGCTGCACACCCCAATCACACCTGCATGCACAGCCTCTGATGCCCATAAAACAGCTGATGTTCTAGGGGATGTGTTTAGGGCTATCTTAGGGACTTCAACAAATGTGTCAGAATGATGTCTCAACCGCTTGCATTACATCCACAACAGCAGGCTGCAACAGAAAATAACGACCACACGTCGCTGCAACAACCCCAGCTCTTCCTAGGAGATTTGGTGTTTGTCAGGTCGTATGTCAGAAAATGTAATAATCAGCTCTTCCACGGGCCCTACAGTAAGCCATCAGCTGTGAAAGTGGAAAGACTCAAGTACTGAATACATCTCTAAGACATTAGGAAGAACACCACTACCAAAACTACTCCCTAGGACACACAGGAGCGACAGCCATAAAAGACGAGTGTTGTTTTCAGACTTTTTCAATTTCTGAAAGGAGTATTAATTTTCCTTCACAGCCCCCAGGAGCAACACATCGGGTTAAGAATATGCAGTCGTGTATTATGTATCTCTTGCTTTCCTTTATTTGGATACAAATCATATGGCGGGGTCTTATAAAGGGGGAATAGGTACAATGATACTGATAGGCTAGCAAATAAGAGTGTATCAATGCCCAGAAGCAAACGAGAAACTGAATAAAGTGAAACTGAATATAGAGATACTGAACATGGGGCCACTGAATATTAAGATTTCCTCTTAGGTGTTGTTGCAGATGTGCATCACCCCGACACGGATAGCCTTTGGTATAATAATATGCGGGAGGTGGGAAGAGTGAAGTCAAAAGAGTCCTGATACATCTATTTCCTGATCCCACAAGCAACTGGCACTCCCAGATTGTTCATTCCAAAAGAAATGCCACTTCTGATAGCACAATGTTTAGTGCACCTAGCTCTATATAGGGTATGAGTGTTGTTTCAAGGACATAATTCAGGCCATTGTGTTTCAAAAAGACACCAGTGAGTGTTCTGAGAACAAGGAGCAAGTGCGGTATCAACTCAGACCACAACTAAAACTGGAAGGTGCTGTGTTTTCCAACAACAGATGGGATGAGGGGCTTTTGAGCTGCAGAACAAGGGGGCTACAGGGATTTTCAGAAGAGGTAGTGGCATGCGTAAATTAGAGTTGTTATGATGTATGGAATAAATATGTGCCGAAGCTCATCTGGATAGAGATGAATGAATTGGCTAATAAAGTACAGTTACTTACACTTTTCTCAATGTGTTTCAGGGGCAATCACAGTGTGCCTGTTGACATCAATGAGTGCTTCAAAAGGACTTTACACGTACCAGACTTAACTGGAAGGACTGCAGTGCTCATGGAAGTGAATTGGATCTGTTGGAACTCAGGATATTTCTACCTTCTGCCATTTTGGAGGGGGTTATGCTCCCTATCAACATTACATTGTGTGGTTCTTATCATGCCGATACTTACCACACAGTTATAAATGTGCCACACCCACCCCCAGTTACAATTGTGCCCCCTCACACCCAGCATCAATCATCAATCAGAAGTTGCTCAGATTTCTCTGGGTTTCTGGAGTGTCATTATCAAATCGGTTTGTTTGCTTTAGAAAAATGGATGACATTGATTGACTTGAGCAGATAGGTATGAGTACTAGTCACAGCCAATGGGCCCCCCTGGGTTTCTCTCCAAGCTCCATCAATGCAAACTTACACATTGACCAAATGTAATTTCTATCATGGAATATGGCTGCGGTTAAATTTGGGCTTGCATGTGTGGAGACCTAGTTGTTATATTATTATTATTATTATTATTATTATTATTATTATTATTATTATTATTGATTTAGTTGCAAAACAACTTTCCAAATATACATTTATAATACACACTTTAAAAGCTTTGTCACATATTTGCATAATGTTTATGGTATCACGGTATAAGGAGTAGTACTATCATTTTCTTTTCTGATCCAACAAGAAAGACAATTCTAAAAGTGATCAGAACTTTATTGGTTTTCATGCAGATGTGGGGACATTCGAAAGCACATATCTATTGTTGCACATATTCTACATCAAGTGAAGGAGGTACGTATATCGTTCATTACAATAAAAGAGAGAGCTTCACATTAGACTCTCATTTATGTTTCCTATTACGACACATGTCTGTGTCAGTTAAGTCTTTTTATAGCTATGTTCCTGTGCAGGCCAGTTAAGTTCTATTTTCTCTAAGTGTCTTATGTTGAGAGATAAACTCTGCCCATTTAGTATCATCATCCACACCCTGTTTTTGTCTTATGCTCGATAGTCTTTGAAGTGTTTATGGAAATACCCTTTCCTGATGCACTCCAAGGATTCACAGTCTATCATTATGTGTTTTACTGTCTCTTTACTCTCAAGGCAATATCTGCAGGTTATGTTTGGTGTTTTCTCCTTATCCCATAAGGCTGTTTTTGACTTAGTGGGCCATAGGTTGAATCTAAATCTCATTATCTTAGTTCTGTAATATATGTCAGGGTGTCTCCTGCAATATTCTGGAATTGTCTTTCTTTTTTTTAATTTTATGTACTGTTTCTTAAATACTTGGTACTTCTCACATTCTGCTATTGTTTTTATCCAGTCTGCCTCCCAGACTTTCATTTGGCATGGTTAGGATTAGATGCTAAGAGGTCATCGCAAATGTCTGCATTTGTCATTATTTCTCGGCAGTTTCTTTCCCAAATATTTATCATGTAATTTCCCGTTTCCCTGAATGCTTGTGTTACAATATCTATTAGAGCGCTCTTGTACTTTTCTTTGTTTTTGCATTTCACATATACCATTAGCGTATTCCATTTCATTGAGCCTAACTTGTGCAGAAGGATGTGCATTGGACGGTTTTTCGGTAGAGACAGCCAGGTCTTCCAAAATTTGCCCTCCAGTGCTATCCATTGAGGCTCATCTTGGAGAGTCCTACTGGCTGCTCCATGTGTTATGGTGGGAACAACATTTTGTATGTAGTATGTGATAATAGGGATGTCCGTACATTTCCCATATTTCCTTTGTATCATTTTAGCTTGTGAGCAGAGATTTGTCATTTTATATTTCAAGTCCTCTTTATACGGTAGGTCTGTTTTGCAGGTATTCATGTTTATTCCCAAATATTTTATTCTTTCTACAACCTGTATTTGTGTTCCGTCTATAGTCCAGGCTTTTTTTGTTTCTTAGCACCCATTTTTTGTTGTGTGCCCATTATCATTACATTTCTTTTCTCTGGGTTTATTTTTAGATGATTCTGTTTAACATGAGCTTCCAGTTCGCACAAGGATCTTCACAAGCCGATCAGAGTTTGATCTATTATCATCAAATCATCTGCGTAGAGCAGGTGATTTATCATAAATCGATTGATCTTGGGTGGAAATTCTTCAAGGGCACGGTTAGTTGGAAAAATGATTGACTCTTCCTCTTGACATATTATGAGTATTCTGATTATATGAGGAAGATTAGATTTGTTTGGGTTTATATGGTATTTTAGGTTGTACTTTACTATGTTTAATGTTCCATGTTTCATGTTGTACTTGTTATTGTTTGACTGTATTCGCCATCATGCCTGAGGGTCCATTTTGAGCGAAATAAATAAAAAAAAAAGTTTTAAAAAAACAGTAAATGGAAAGGATCTGGCTCTTAAGGTAAAAACCCACATCACTGATGTAGAAATTAAAGTGTCGATGTCAAATGATTATCTTACTGGGACCCGGAGCAGCTCCACCACAGGTCTCAGGTATGGATTTTGACTCGCTATATTAACCACCAGTACTACTCCATGTTCAACCTTATTCAAATCACTCACTAGATTTGTTGGACTTTATTATAGAGTTACCCTATCTATCCTGAATTCTTCATTTTTCTGGATTTTGCCAGTTTGCAAGTAAGAAAATGTCACCATTAAAGGACAAGTTTGTCCTCTCAGATATGTACTCCATACCCCATAATTTTTGATATTTGGTTTTTAATTGTAGACAGCAATCTATTGTTTGTCTCGGATCACTTACTTATAAGGCTTTTCATACATGGTTTTTCAGAAATCTTCTCTTTGAATCAAGAGTTAGGGTAAGAATGGCTCCATGTTTCCTTTTGGGCCCATTTCTAGGGATCCATCTCTCCAATAATAACATGAATTTAACTTTAGCCACATGGGTGAGAATTTTAATCCAGAAACCCCTTATAATACGGATTGGTTATAATTTAGCTTTCTCACTGTTAGGTTTCCAGTGGCTTTGGCGGCAAGTCAAGTCTGGCCTGATGCCACATATCAGGGTACAGCACTTCTTTAATCTCACATATCTGAGTGTAATACTCTTTCATTTTACTAATCTAACATAGAACAGATAACATAATGGGCCTCAATATGAGGTTGGAGGTAAGTAACTATCCTTACCGGCATGGAGAAATTACTGTGTCTGTGTAGTAAAGAGCCTGCTAATAGCGGGCCATTATATGTTCGTGGGCATGAGCTTTGCGCCATGCCGCTAAAGTCCCCAAAATGGCCCTTAGCGGCATTAAGGAATGCGCTGATAGCACTACTGCCATTGATGGATCCGGCATTAGCAGTCACCGCTAATAGCGGTGACCGTAAATAAGCAAAACCGGAAGTAGCGTCATCGCACAAGAACGGGAAAGAGCACGGCGGCCATCTTTAAAAACACAATCCATTGCCAAACTCAGGACCCAGGGCCTGCATCAACACAACAGCAGCCCAAACGTCACCTAACACTCCATCAGAATGGCCAAGCCCCTGAAGAAAGGTGCTGCGCGCCATCGCAAGGTCAGTTTCTCACTGGAGGAGCTAAATATGCTCGCCGACACACTTGCTGAAAATGCAGAGGTCGTGTTTGTGCAAGACATGCGGTGTGCTGCCCAGATAAGAAAGAAGGAGATCTTGGAGGAGGTGGTATGCAAAGTCAGTGCGGTGGGTACCACCCCCCTGCACTGTAAAGGACATGCGCAAGCGCTGGGATGACCTGCACCTACGTGTCAGGAGCATTCTTGCAGCCAATCGGAGCCAGGGCATGGGAACAGGTGGCGGAGGGGGCTCCCCAATCAAGATGACACACTGGGAGGAGACATGTGCCAGCACAATTGGCATAGAGCCCATTGAGGGAGTGGGGGAAATGGAGCGTGGAGCGCAGTCATCGGCTGATGGAGGTGAGTGTCCACACAAACCACTGTAATGCAAAGCATGACGATGTCCCCAAATTTGACAGTGAAATAAGCCAATGCATGCAGCACCTCACACATATGTCACCCAGACGTATGCCTGCATGACCCACCCATATGGCAAGCAACCTGTATGTCACAACTCAAAGTCCAAATAGCTTCAAATTTAGAGAACTGCAACAATACCAATATATGCATGATGCACGTAGAACCATCACCAATGCCGTCCCTCTCTTGGTCCCCCACAGCCTCACAATCTGACAGTGAGGACCAGGACTCTGCGGCGCAGGCCACAACACCCATGAAGAAGGCCAGGGCCATGGAAGGAGGCAACAGGCCTACCACATCAAGGGGCTCTGGCAAACCAGGACTGTGGCAGAAGCCCAAAGCCACTCAGGAGGCAACATCACCAAGGCGTGAAAGGGGCACTGACACCGCGATAGCACCCACACCAGCCGCTACCACCACACAGGAGCCAGTGGCAGAAGACTCACTGTTCGCTGCCAACAGTTCGGTCGGAGAAGCAGCTGCCACAGCACCCCTGTCAGATGAAGAGGGACAATGCCAAACACCCGTAGGACATGGCACACCCAGCCTGCAGCTGTCACCCCACCTCACCTCATGCCCCACATCCAATGCCAGCTGCCATGAGCTGTCTGGTGGTGAGTCATTGCCAGGGAGATGGAGCCCCACGGAGAGCTCACCTGATGGCAGACACATGCCGCATGCTGCATCAACATCCACCGGTGTCAGGGACAGAGACCAGGGAATCAGCCTTATCCAACAGCGCCAGGAGGAGCTCACTGCGCTGGTTGGCCAGCACGTGATATAAGGTGCCCTGGCGAGAGCGGAGTGACGTGAATACGCTACAGCCATAAAACTTGCAATAGAAGCGAGTACCACACGCATCTGTGATGAGTTGGCAGCTGTGAGGCAGGTCCTCAGCCGCATCACGGATGTCATGGAGAGCCAGTGTCCCGCACAGGGACTGGAGCAACCAGGCACCTCGTCCTCTGCCAGCTCCAGGCAGACCAGCCCCCTGCGCAGGTCCGCACGGACCTTGCGGTGGCCAGACATGCAGCCACCCAATGCTGGTAGAGCACATGGGAAGTAGGGGCAGCCTGTTATTGGTAACTCTTGCGGACTAATGCTGCACTGAAGTTGTGGTGGGAGGGGGAGGGGAGAGAGGGTGTTTGGGGTAGTTGTGGGGGCAGCGGGAGGAGGAGAGTGTGTTTGGGGTGGAGGGTTTATGCACTTTCTATACACTTTATGGTTAATACACCCGTTGTGTCAAGAACAATCACATGACTGGACATTAGTTATTGTGTATGTGTGCTTTATTGGTGTATACAGTGTCCATGTCCCCCCAACACCCAGTGCCCTGAGTCCCACATCCATTGCACCCTCTGTATCCATGTGTATTAGAAATATTGGTCTATCAGATTCCGGCCCACAGCATGTCCCTCCTGTACATCGCCACCTGCCTGACTTGCAACCCCATCTTCCTCCTCAGCCTCACCAGGCGGTTGCAGTTCAATGTCAGGGGGAAGAGGCATGTTCCGTCTGATGCACATGTTGTGCAGCATGACACATACCATGATGATCTTGGCCACCTTCTCATGCCCATACAGGAGCAATCCACCCGACCTGCTGAGACAGCGAAACTGTGCCTTCAAAAGTCCAAAGGTCTGCTCGATCACCACACAGGTATGGGTATGTGCCTGATTGTAGTCCTCTTCCTGCCTGTTCTGCGGGTTCCGGACAGGGGTAAGGAGACACCTCTTCAAGGGATAGCCAGCATCACCTGCATGGGTGCAACATTGGTTATGTGTAAGTGATTTCATCAAATGGAACCTGTACCTATCACACACACGCCTGCAGTAATGTGTTGCTCACATCCACATATCATTGCATGAATGGAGATGTTCAAATTTGCAGCAATGTGTGAAGTCACATGGTCCACAGGTGTGCATATCATCGTCTAGTTTAAGCGGGGTGTCCTATTCCTTGCTAGTGTTCATGCATTGTGGTTGCCTACGGCAGTTGTTTCCATGCTCTAGGTGATGTGTAGTTAATCGTATGCTTTGATCCTGTCACCGTTGGAACCAGACTCTTAATGATCTGCCATTCCACGCTTGATGTCCTCATGCTGGCATGCTGCACTCCTATGGTGATGTGCCAGTGACATTCTGTATATTGGCTTTGTGTGATTCCTTTGTGCGCACTCATGGACGCATGTCCGGTGTGATGCTGTTCAGCGTTCATTTGCATTGGGCATACTGACAGCATGTTGCTGCATTGTGTTGCAGAGAGTACGGTCTGATGATGTGAGTGTACATATCGATGGACATGGTATGATTGCAGTACTGGTATGTTGTCATTGTTGTGCAGCTTACATCTTGCATATTGGTTTCAGGTGTCAGGTTCAGTCTGTGCTGCTTTGGGGCACAGTGTATTTGAGTCTGGGCATTGTTCAGTCTCTCAACTAATACCACCCAGGTGAAGGATGCACCCCCCCCCCAATCTCACCCAGGTGAAGTATGCATCTCCCCCCCAATCTCACCCAGGTGAAGTATGCCTCTCCCCCAATCACACTGCCATGTGCTAGCCATGCAACTCATCAAGTAGCCAGGAACATTGTCCGGCATGTCGCTCCATGCAGCGTGGTATCGTGGAGCTCCGCAGGACCATTGAATCATGGGTTGATCCGGGAAATTGGGCACAACAATGTGTGATGATCTTGTTTGAGTCACATACCATTTGCACGTTGATGGAGTGGTATAGTTAACGGTTGTGGTACACTACCTCCATGGCTTGTGGGACTGCCAATTCCACATGGGTGCAGTCGAGGGCAGCAATGCAATTTGGGATGCCTGCCAGTGCATGGAAGCCAATTTTGGTGTTGGAGATCTCCTTGGCAGTCCGTGGTAGGGATATGTGGTTGCTTGTGTGCTTCAGGAGGGCATCAAGCACTTGGTTCAGCATGCATGAGAATAATGGTTGTGATATGCCATGCATCTGCCCCACTGTGTGCTGGTAGGTGCCTGTCGCCAGGAAGTGGAGCACAGACACCACCTTCAGTAGAGGGGGGATGGCGGTACGGATGTCAATGAGGCTGGCAATGTCATTGTGTATCATGTCCACAATGGTGGTGATGGTGTTCTGGTCCAGACGGTACAGGGTGTGGATCTGCTCAGGGGTTAGGTTGAATGGACTGGCTCTGATGCGAGGGATTGGGGGCTGCCTGCATGGTACAACTGCCTGTACTAGTGGGGCATGCTGTGCCTGTCTCACCCTCCTTCTCCTCCTGCATCTCCTCTGTGCTGCCTTTTGTTGTTGTTGTTGTTGTTGTTGTTGTTGTTGTTGTTGTTGTTGCTGGTGTAGCAATGCAAGCATGCCCTCCACCCACAGTATTGCTACTAGTATTGGAATCATTTTGGTGTGGGAAGGGTGTGGGAAAGGGTGTGGGGTGCTCCTTTTGTGCTGGCCCAGTCTACATTGCCACCACCTGTGCTGATTGTGTGCACCTGTGGCAGTTGAGAACAATGCACATGGCAGTTTACGGGTGGTTCGCGATGCCGGTATTGTCGGCATGCCGGTATCCACTTTTAGCGCCTTCTTGATGCCGGTATTTGCATGTCCGCCTGACTTGTGATGTCCTCCTGTATACGGCATGCCAGTATTAGAGGCATGGTTATTAGCGGTGCCTCTAATACTGGGTTCTCAGGTCAGAATAGCTCGGAGCGGTATGCAATGCCGGCAATCCTTTACCGGCATTGTTTTTCCTTTACCTCCAACCTCGTAATGAGGCCCAAATGTGTTATAGATGGTTACAGGGCCTTATATGTCGTTTTCTTTTCTTTTTTTTATCATGTTTTTCCTCTCAATCTTCTGTTCAAATTGATTGACTGCTCCTCCTTCAACCTGAACTCTGGTATGTTTGGTTTTGATGATTATTGCTATTCATTTATTTTTATAATGCACAATATTTGTGGGTCTATTATCTCAATGTTTTATGGTACAAATTTCAACTTGATGACTATGTTTCGATTATGATCAATTAACTGGTGGTCTGTTTATGTCACTTTATTATGCACCATTTTGATTATGAATGATGATAATTACATCCTTGAAAACAAATAGTGTGTCGAAACACGTGTCGGCTGTTTGCGATTTGAAATAAATTACATAATCTTCTCATTTTAAGAACTCTAGTAATATTGAGTCATGCCTTTTACCTCAACTTAACTTTGAGTCCGAATCACCTTCCCACACCCATTTTATTTTGCTTTACATTTTTCCAACCCTGGTGGATGAGTTGGAGGGATAAGTATGATCGCTGCCAGTTCCTTTGTACACCAATTTCACAATTTTGAATCTTAGAGTGGTCAAGAACGTGCAGGTCTAACGTATCGAATCCACCCACTTCCTTATTCTTCCCTATTTAGTTTGACTCTTATAGAGGTTCCTGTGTAGAACTGTTTGATTAGGTTCACTAGGTGCTTGGGGCACCGAGCTTGTTTTAATTTATCCCATAATTTAGATCGGGATACAGTATCAAATACCTGTTTGTAGTCAATGTATGCCACATGTATAGGTTTCTTGGCACTGATAGCTTGATGTTTAAGCGTTTGCATGATCATGAGGTGGGGAGACGTCCCCACAAGAGCTATGAATCCTGCTTGGTTTTTGTCTTTAAGATTGTTTTTGTGAAGCCATTTTTCAAATGCTACTGATATTCTCACATAGATTTTGCCAGCGGAGTCTAATAGGGCCAGAGGTCTGTAGTTTTCAGGTTTTAACTTATCTCCTTTTTTGAACACAGGGAATATTATGGACCTTTTCCACGAATCGGGAATTTTTCTTCTTCTGCTTATTTGTTCATATTTGTTATGCAATATCAGTGCCCATTTCTCAGGTGATTCTTTTAGCATGGCGTTAGAGATGCCACAAGGCCCGGGAGCCCTTGATGTGATTCGTTTTTGGATGCCAATTTTTATCTATATTCAGGATTGGCATGCCAGAAAATTATTCCACGTTTGTTTCTAATTCAGGCTTTTCACAATGAAACAAGGTTGAGAAGTGTGCCACCCATCCCTCCTCGCCAAAACTATTAAGTATGTTGGGCATGCTGTCCAGATTCGCCCCCCCCCTAAGCAATTGCCAAATGTGAGCACTTGATTTTGTTACCAAAGTCCTCCATATCTGTTCATTTTCGTCTTGTATTTTTTTTATGGCATATATTATAGTTCTTATAGTTTGACATGATGTTAGCCTTGTATATGTTATGCTTCCCTGCATTTTTAGCTGCAATAGTTCTAAAAGCTCTTCTTCTCTCTCTTTATTCTTTCTTAATTACCTGGTCGAAGAGACTCTAGGCATTCTTTCTCTTTCCCTCTTATCTTCATTTGTTAATAATGTAAAGTGGAGGACCGCATGCACATGTTCGTCCTGCATGTTTTGAAGGGATGGACATTACTCTTCTGCAAGAGATGTGGTCACAGGAGGAAATTGATGTGGATTGTTACATCTCATATGTAGAGCTGTCCCATAATAACAAAAGGTGGTGGAATTATGGAGGTCTGTGTACTCTGTTCTAACTTTAAGAGCAAATTGGTGACCCCCATCCCCTTTATTTTGGAGGTCAGAATTGTCAGGATTGTCAAACTCTGCTAGATATGACATATTGGTCATCAACATTCACAACAGCCCGCATAGTTAATATAAAACGAAATGACTTCAAGTCCTTGTTTTATTTTTTCAGTATTATATCTCCCAGATCACTCTGAAAAATGTGTGTTTGTTTACAAGGGTGAAACTTTAAGTCAAAGCTGGAAGGGGGCTGGGTACAGATCCTGCTTCCAATTATGATCTGTGCAGAGGGGCAGAGGTTATGGCAATACCTCTATGATTGGGTGATATACACAGTAAATAGTCACGTAGATGGTGACATTCTTGGCAAGTCAACTTGCTCCTCTGCGTTAAGTAGCTCAATCATTGCTTATTATTGTGTCCCTGTGAAGTTCTAAGGGGAAATGAGGGGTTTCAAAGTGATGGATAACATTTGCAGTGACCACTTTCCCATTAGGCTTGACATTGGCTTGGCATTGGCCTGGGCCACAGAGACGTCTCACCAGGGCAGGTTTACTTGCCAGAGGTATCCCTGTCTGTATCAGGAGGTAGGTTGAGGTAGAATAATGATAGGATGGTGGAACCATTGAGGAAGGTGGTCCAATCGAGTCCACGTGAATTGGAGGTCATACTATAAGGGACTAGTGAATAGAATTCTATTTTAAATGGGTTTGGGTCATTACTTTGTAATCTGTCATTGATATTTACCCGAGTAGTGGGTAAAAGAAAGGCAGCAGCATGGATGTGTTGGTTTGACCTGGAATGCACTAGAGCTAAGTCCCACGTACTTTTAGTATTGGAAAACCCTCAGGCATATAAACACTCTATTATTTGTGCAAGGTCCCTTTTTAAGAAGGCTCTGGCCAGGAGAAAAAGGTCAATTGAAGAGGAAGCATGGGACACATGGGTCAGAGTGTCCCAGTATAATGATGTAAAACCTTTCTGGGACATTGTGAATTATGGCCCATTTTACAAATGTAAGCAAAAGGCCCCAGTCTCTAATGTATCTGGCCTTGTTGAGTGGACCACTTTTCATTTGTATACACTGTACAGCGAGGGGAAGTAAATTGTACACCCACAAAACTTGGACAGTATAGGGAGGAAGGGGGCATTGCCGCAGGGATTGTTTTCTCAAGGGTGGAAATAACTAAAGCCACTGGTTGTCAGAGTTGCAATGGGGCACCGGGACCGGACAATTTTCCAGCTGATTTGTTTGTTGTGGCCCCAGAACTGTGGGCCCCGATTTTGACTCATGGGTCCAATGCTATCTGTTGGGTGGGGTGGTACCCCCTTCATGGTCCAGTGCAACTATCTACCCAATGTGCAAAAAGGGTCTGCGGGATGTCCCTGTCTCATATAGACCAATTTCATTGTTAGACTCTCTTTTTAAAATCTTTGACCATGCACTCCTTGGAAAGCTAGAGAAGTGGGCTTGTTGGTGCAGTTGGGATTTTGGCTGGGACTGGGTATGGCTGAGCAGTCTCTCAATATTTATATGTTGATCTCTCATTACATCTATATAAGGGAGGAGCACATTGATTTTGCATTCATGGATGTGAGTACAGCTTTTGACAAGGACAACCAATTCAGGTTGTGGGCCGTGCTTCGATCCATGAATTGCCCGCCAGCGTTGGTGAGTCTTTTGGTATGACTGCCTGATTCAACACAGGCCTGTGTTAAGAGTGGTGCCAATGGGAGATGCACAGGTTCTTTAGTGGAGTCAGGGGTGCACCAGGGCTGTGTCTGTTTGAATGTTAATGATTTGTATGATCGTCTACTGAGTCCCTCACTCGTTGTTCCCAGGATGGGTGGCCGGCATTTGCCGGTTTTGGTGTATGCAGAAAACACAATTTTAAATGCACGTATCCTGATGGCTCTTTAGAGACTTATTTCTGACTATGCTTGCTTTATAGGCAGTCTGAATTTGATGGTCAATGTTGCAAAGTCAGCAGTGATGGCCTGCCATAGAGGGAGGCGTACTGCGATATTCAAGGCAATGTATTGCAGGCATTCTCTAATCCCCAGGGTCGACTATTCTGACTACCTGGGGTTCAGGTTCTCTTCCAATTTTGGCCCAAATCCATATGTGAGAAAAAACAGGTTGCTCGTTTTAAGCAGGCATTGGAAGGCAACATCAGGTCAATGGGTACATTTAGAACTACAACAATTGACCTGTTGTTAAAAGTGTATAATGGCAAATCAGCTTCCGTCGCAAGATTTGGGATGGAGTTGTGGTGTTCTTCTAATGTTAATTCAATCCAACTATTAGAGAATCATGTCTTTAAAGTATCCTGGGTCTGCCATCTTCAGATCCGAATTTTGGGGTGCATTTTGAATTGGGCTGTCAATTAATTGGGGATTTCATCTCATTGCAGCCAGTTTTTCATTGGCTCAGGTTATGGCCAATAAAAAGCAGTCCTTACCCACAAACTGAACAACTCCAAGATCGCTAGAGACATTAGTGGAAAGGTCCCGGGGTTGAGCCACATTAAGAAACAAAAAATGGAACTCAACATTTGTATCCACCTCTTAATGTTATATCTCAAGTGAAGCTAATATTGCTAACTACCCGCTTTCATGATCGTGTAGAGGCAATGAGAGAGATTCTGGAGCTCTTAAAACCTAAAAACAGCAAATTAATGACCATCATGTCCGTCGGCATTCAGAAGTATTTATTGTGGGTGGAGTCACTGGTGGAGTGAGTCATCATAACTAGGGCAAGGTTCAATTTTGTTTTATTATGTCAGTGATGGCAGCATTGTGTCAATATATTGGTAAAATGTTACTGCTGTGACTGTTGGGAACCCTCGCTACACGGAGACGCTGCAGTGGGAAAGCAGCAATGTGCTCTTTAAATCCATTGAATCGGCTTGGCCACGCCCCCTGAAACCGCGCCGCACTATTTCCTCAGACTCAGCTGACCCGTGCGGCGTGAAGCCCGACAGTGTCAAGGGCGCAGACTGTTTTGAGACTGTTTGGTGCTGGGGTGCGCGCCATATAGTTCATCCTCATCTGGTTTGATGCAGCTGAGGGAAAATCTAAAAAAGCCCACAGTGAGACTTGTTATCAGCGAATGAGATATTATAAGCCCTAGTGGAACAAAGGGCTGCTCAAGACCCTGTTTGCTGTTGCTCGGTTGGCGTTTGGCAGCGGAGGTGAACGCTAACTTCGAAACTTATACGGGTAGGCCAATAGACATACGTGTTTACTGTGAGCAGGAGACTGCGGAGGCGTTGATACCCTCTTTGATCCTGATCACCTATTACGTTCTATCTGCTCAAGATGGTCAAATCCAAAACCACCAAATCTAGCTATAACTTAACAGGTGCAACAATAGAAAGGAAGACCTTGCACTATTGTAAAAGTCAGTAAGATTACTCATGATGGGGAGAAGCGCGATAAAGGCACTATACCTGCACTCTTCCAAAATGTAATTCCTAAAACCAACAAATTGGCTACTGAACCCACAGGAGACCCCCGAGAATCCAATCCCAATGGGAGTCAGGCAATGGATATCTCAAACTACGAGGACATTGACAACAATTCATTGCTGAACCTTTGCCTGTCCATCCAAAAATCCATGACCCCACTTCCCGGAGGTGGTAATTCAGCTATCAATGGTGGCCAGACAGTGAAAGCCCAGGTGCTACATGCTGCTGACACTCTGGCAGCATCATTCACTGAGCCCCAAGACCCAGCAATAATAGATGGCACTGTACCCACTAGAACTGGAGATTTACTACTATCCCTCCCTGGTACCTCTCCATCTATCTCGGCAAGGGATCACCTTTCGGCTTCACCCAATTTGTATATTGACCTGGAAGGGTCAGCTGCAATAGATGAAACTAGGGTTAATGATTTTTCCCACACCCATGCAGCATCAATAGCTGAACTCCGGGCATCGATGGGCACTATGCAATTCGCATTAACAATTTTACTTAAACTTTGTGTCAGAATCCATGTCAATACGGTCCTCCACTTGGGACTACCAGACCCTAGAATCTTGCAGGATATCCCTCATCTGGAACATGCAAGCCCCGGAAAGGATCCTGCAACTGAGGCTCACTCCACCAACGAAGAAATTGAATCTGCTTCAATGGAAGACGAGGCAGCGCCTATATCCAATAAGCAACAGAGACTGACCAGACGTTTGGAGAACCAAAATGTCCCTGTGATCATAGCCTCCCCGCTTCCAGCCACAGCCCCCATGCCAATAAAATCCAGGAAAGCGTGGAAAAGAGCGCACAGATCAAAGAAGCGCTTGAGTACTTAAGCAGGTAAACTAACCAGTTGGATACTGCCCGACAAACCTAATGAGATCTCATATGTCAGCAGCAATAACCAAGATCCAGGATCACCAATTTATTCAGAGGGAGAAACCACATATATTCCACCCCACGAAGGAAAGATAAATATCCACAGAAATCTTCATCAGCTATGAAACAAAACGACAAACATAACCGTACCCAACTGAAAATATACCTCATCAAAAATCTGAATCAAAAGAATTCAGATAAATGGTTGACTAGATCTCAGGTGATGGCTAAACTCCATTTAATTCCACAATTGCGGGTTATACGGTCTGAAGACTTTTCCTTTGTGGAACCTTTGAAAGTACCCAACCCTAATATTACTGTGTTACATTGTGAGGTGCAGGACACAATTCAGTTAATTTGTGCTCATAAATCTAGCCTATCACAAGTGGGACTAGGGGTTTATGTAAATAAAGAAGAGGAGGATCCATTAATCCCAAGCGCAGATAAGACCAGGAAGAACAGTCAGATCACAGTACCCAACCTCCCTACTGGTAAGAAGGTACAATTGAGCGACATTCACAATACTTTGAAATGGCTGGTTGATTCACTTCCTATGGTCCGTCAGAAAGGGGGAACTTGTTCTCTTCAGTCTTAGAACACTCAAGGTTATACCCATCTTCTTAGTTCCCAAGGTTTTCTCACGCTCATTGACACTCAAGCTTTCTTCCTACTCCAGGAGACTTGGCTTATGTCCCCACTTTTTATGGTCGGTTATTATATATACCATTGCCTAGCCAAGAAAGGACCCAGGGGTCACCCCTATGGTGGACTGTTGGTGGGAGTGAAGAATACAATCCCAAGCACTATGATAACTACAAACTATGAGGGATACATCTGTGCAATTGAAGCTGTAGTAGGGATGGGTGTTTTATGGGTAAAAGTGCTTCTAATTAACGTTTACAACCCCCCTGGCGCTAAACATCGAGAACTCATACAAGAGGCATTGCATGATTTAATCGGCAAATGGAGAATGACCACTGGTTCCAATTTCATTATCCATGCCGGTGACTTGAATTGTCATATTGCTGGTGACGGGGGAACGGCTAACAATAATCAACTACACCAATACAGTAGAATGGAGAATGTATCAGAGGATGTTGAGGGCGAATGCTGGCGATTATTCTTTAAATGCTGGGATCTGGAAATAATGAATGGTCGAACTCAGAGTAACAGGCCAGGAAAGGGTATCTGGCATCAGGGACTGTACCAGAGTACGATTGACTATATCTATACCAGCGCTGAAGTGGCATCTATGGTCCTTGATATGTCAGTTACCCAGTGCCCATGGGGTGATCACAATCCACTCATCTTGACCATAGAGGCTATGCCCTCCATCCCTGAGAATATTTCTAATGGTGAAATAACAGTAAACCATCCAGCAAATCGAATTATCTGGTCTGATAATAATATTCCTAAGGCTATTAGGGTAACCGGCCAGTGGAACACAGGTTTTGAAATAAAACTAGGCGCCTTGTCACCCGAAGAAATCGAAAAATGAATAGTCAGCTTTTCGGGCAAGCACGCTATGTGAAGACGCCCCCTGACGCTGAAGGAAAAGCCCTCTAATTCTCCATTTGATAAGATAATTTGCAATGCTAAATGCAAATTTAGGGGAGATATACGGAAACTTAGAACCACTAACCACTCCCTGAATTTAATTGCCCTTAATATCAGAACATTTTAAAACAAATACCAAACTTGGTTAAAATCCTATAAAAGCAATCTAAAACTGGGCAACTGGTGTAAAAAAGTGAATGTACTTTGCTCTAGGAACTCCCAGAACATTAGGGCGATTCTAGGGGGAGCTAAGAGCAAAAGGAGAATTTCAATGCTGAATCCGATAGGTGCCCAGGAATGGGTTTCCTTTCGTGAAAATGGCAATGGTAGTTGTGCTGGGTTTGAAGAGTCATCTGGCGGCATCTCTCTCATACCCTCTCCCTTTACAGTCACACTCAATGACTTAGTAAGCAAGATCAAGAATCTAAAAGCATCCCATGCACCGGGCCCTAACGGGCTTTCCAACGCAGTCATAAAGAGTAATCCTTTATTTTGGGTGAATTTAATGAAGGTACTATTTGAAAAAGTAATTGCAGACGGTAGAATTCCGACCACATGGCAAAGGGCCATTCTGATACCAGTTTTTAAAAGAGTAACAGACTGGACCCTTCTAACTACCGACTCCTCTCAATGCTGGATAGTACTGGAAAAATGTTTGCTTCCTTTATATTACAAATCCTGCAAGCATGGGTGGGAAAAACAGGGATCTTAGACCACTTTCAGAGTGGTTTTAGGCCAGGTTATTCAACGTCACATAGCCTGCTAGTCATGAATTAATTCAGGACTAAGGCACTGCAGCCCAATAATCCACCTCTGTATGCCCCATTTGTTGACTTCAGGGCAGCTTTCGACACAGTCAATAGAGCTTTACTTTGGCATAAACTTAAAAGCTGGTCCTGCCCTTCTGCTCTATTATTATTATATTATTTAGAGTTACTACACACAAATACCACGGAACAGCTTCGTCTAGATAACGTCTAGATAACGCGGGCAATTTAACATGTCCAGTCATACAGCTAAGGGGTGTTAAGCAGGGCTGCGTTACTACTCCCCTGCTCTATGACCTCTTCGTTTCAGACTACCCGAATATCTCCGGGGCACATGGAACTGTCCCCCTAAAGTCGGTAAGACTCAGTGTACGATCCTGGCGTATGCTGACGATGTTGTGATATTTTATCACACTTTCAGCGGACTTCAGAGGTCAGCTGTGAGGCTGTGCCAGTATGCAGAGGCAAACAAATTGACCATCAATCATAATAAAACTGAAGTACTCTTGTATACTGCGGGTAAAGTAGCACGCCCTACTATGTGTGTTGGTACTCTTGAAATGAACTATACACACTCCTACAAATATCTAGGAGTAGAGTTCGATAACAAGGGGAACTATATGCTCTGTATCCAGGCAAGAAAAGTAAAAGCAACCCACCTCACAGCTTTGATATATAGGTTCACCCAGGATCAGAGTGGTTATTCAATTTGGGGTGCAAGACAACTCTATGTGCAGTGCTTCATACCTATGGTCACTTATGGCCGAGAATCGTTGATTGATATGAATCTAGATTGGCTTTAGCTCTTGGAGGGGAAATTCTGGAGCTGTATACTAGGCCTTCCCCAATGCATCCCTGTGGCAATATTGCGACTGGTACTACGGCTTCTCTCCCTTAAATCTGTGGCACTGCGTAAGAGAGCTGAGCTATATATCAAGATCAAGAACAGCCCAACTAATCCCCTATTAAAGTATGTAAAAGATGCTATGGGAGGTAGTAAACAGTCTAAACTGGAGAAAGATATGCTGATGTTGAGTGAGGCAAGTGGCTGGTCTCTGTGCTGGGGCCAAGATAACCAAAATATGTTTTTCCATCTCCAGAAGTCTATAGCACTTTGGGACTGGCAGGAGAATTATGGGCATTTGGCTACTTTAAAAAGCTATAGTTTTGTCACTTATGTCCTCTATACTTTTAAGAAGAGTCAACTATACCTTAATTTCTGTCCCTCCCCAGCGCTGAAACGTTTAATTTTTTTGATGCGTATCAACCACCTACCTACCTTAGTGAATAGATCATGAGATGATGCGTCTCGCGAATCTACAAGAAATTGCAGAATATGCAAAATCTTGTCTAATCCTGAAACTGCAAGGCATGTGTTAACACAGTTCCCGATGATGATTCATCATTATTCCAAGTATCTTGGAATCTATGTACATAAGCGGGACCATCTGGGATCTAATGAGTTCTGGCACTATTGTATCAACACACTTAACTCTAGGCTCCATATTGCACTGTTTAATATCTGGTCAATTGCTGAAAAACAAATGTATAGTTGTGGGCAGTAGGAGGTATTCTTAATTTCTGGTCCTAATGATCTGATCTAAGATCAGGTAATCTTGGGATATTTCTTTTGTATACCCCAGTCCGGGTGATCTGTTTATTAACGTTTCTATTAATGTCATTTTTTTATTTACAAGTGCAAGTATGTTAAGTATGTCAATGTATATATGAAAGTATGCGTATTTATATGTCAAAGGCTTATTATTTGATTGTTTGACATTTGATTAATTAATGTATTGATTTCTAAGTAAGTATTGTAATTAATATCCTATTTTATGAGAATTTGTGTTAAATGTGTAAAGTTTTAGTTTCTTAAAACTGTATCACATTACAATAAATTAAATTAAATAGATTGGTAATCGGTCCTGGCCTTTGTGCGATACTGCATATGTGGATCTAGTCCATTTGAAATGTTTTTGTCCAGCCTATGAGAGAATGAGAGGTTCTTTGGTATGCCCATTGTTGCACAAACTTACCTGCTTTTACTTTTCTATTATGGGTCGACGCTCCACATGTTGGATGGACTCTTCTGCACTTTATATCAGAAAACACCTCATCAGGTAAATGCTATAAAATGTGTTTTTTGCATGGTTGTTATGGATTTTATGATATGATGACTGATATATGTGTCTTATTTGTTGGTGTATTTCATCTTGGTTTTCTTGTACTGTTTTTATGGAAGGTTTTGTACATTTCCGAAATAAACATGATGCTACAGCCAAAAGACTAGCTAGCCAGGAGTCCCAAAAGTCCCAACATTAGCATAGCCCCAGATCTTTTCCAGGCCTAGCAGCACCCCTGCATGATGATGATGATGATGATGATGATGAATGAGCTCCCCTCGCTATAAATGTTTCAACTACCTTTCTCAAGAATCAGCCGTTAAGCTCAAGGACAATAAAAACCAATTTTGTTTATTCATGAGGACAGAGACCTTTTTTACATCCTTGCTTGCTCCAGGGATTCAAACTGCAGAAAATTCCAGATTGGTTATAGATTGACAGAAGATACTTTTTAGATCTCCTCACAGCCATAGAGCGGGGCATCTGTAATAAGATAGTAAGTTCCTGCTGTACCTACATACCATGCAATCACTCTTATAATAGGTCCCTGACCCACACTAGAGGGGCCCTGCACAATTTGTGCATTGCAATGGAGAAGGAAGCAGGGGTAGAAGGAGAAGATTGTCTCTATTTGATATTTTCATGGGCTTCTTCCTGTTTGTGCCTAACCATAAAAGTGCTAGTTCCCATTGTTGTTATTGTATTCTGTTCCTATCAGCTTGTTCTACGATGTTGCTGCAAGACATTACCCAAAGGAGCAATGATGATGATGTCCCTAACCCTCTCAACAGGTAAGTCCCCTCCTGTCTCAAAACATATGTACACCCAGACAGAGAAATGGAATGGAGAAATAGAGCAAATGAAGGTGAAGTTAGAACATCCAGTTGGCCCCCCAAAGACCACCTCTTACCCCCCATTGACCCTGAGAATCATGCAGAACACTGGGTAGATATAGGAAGGTCTGAGGGATATTAATGTATGACCTGTACCCCAGAAGAATATGCCCAGTGCAGAGAAAGCGCATGTCATGTGTGTCTGTGCTCATGGATGATTCTGACAGGGAGTGGGAAGCAAGATTAGTCAATGAATCGACTCAAAGGGGGGTGTATGTATGCAGATGCGACACCCTTTTTACACACTTTAGAAGGAATCATCGAGCCTTACACAATGAAAAAGGAGCAACAATGTGATAATGTCACATACTAAAGGTAGAGGTCAGAGCTAGGGCAAGTGTGATAATTTTTTTATATAGTAGTTGTGACCATACAGTGTTTTGGTTTTGAGATGTAGAGCAACTTTGACTTTTGGTAAAAGGTAGCTGAAGTGTTCAAGAGCAAGATAGGATAAAGCATAATGTTGTAGTAATGTAAGGTCTGTGCACCGCGCTACCAAGAGCTCTGCCATTTTGGATAAGGCCTTGCAAGAAACATTGGGAAGAGAATTAGGCCGCGCTTTGGAGCTTTTGCTTTGTCCATTTAACTAGAATGTATTCATCCTTCCCCCAGCAAGCATGCAGACGGCCAAAGTTGAGAGAAAAAGGGAGAAATGCTGTGCATATAGCAAGATTATTGTGTCAGGTTGAGCAGTGAACAGGAGTTGGGAATTGAATCTTGGTCTTAGATGACTAGATTAGTGTTGCATCTGTGGAGGACAAACTCTATGAGAATAGGGCATGGTATTGGGCACTGCCATGTGGTTGAGCTTTGATTGGAGAAAAATGGCCACACCATTGGAACTTCAGCTGTTTTTACTAAATAAAACAAACACATATGATAAATTAATTCCCAAGAGCTGTTTCTCCACTGTGTTTTTTATAAGCACCCTGTCTCTATGCGAGATGGATTAGGGTCTTTGTTAGGGGTGTAGTATGTACTCAGGTGGGAATCACAAGAGGTGATGCCAAAGGAATAGAGCTGCAAGGTCGTGGAAACCATATGGGACTGCCAAATTGTCTGGTCACATGAGGAAGCCATTTTATTACCAGGCAGGGTTGACCTCATTATTCACACTAGCTCCCTAAATTGTTCCTTACGGGCATATGCACATCACACATCGTATAATCATAAAGTACCTGAATGAAGTGAACCAATCACATCACAGTGTTTTCTGCTGACTATGTCATTGGGTAATTTTGCAAGGGGTTGTATTTAGATATGCCTGACCAATAGGGTAATGAACTATAGGGGATGTTTAGATTTTTGTATAGTGTTAGCCAATGGGAAATGTGGGATTATGTTGTATCTGATAAGTTTCACTTTTTGGTTTCCTCTATAAAAATTATAACTTAGAACAGGTGTGTTGAGCATGGTTTTAGTTTTTAGTTGTTTGGTACTGACTGACACGTCCAGCCGTATTTACATGTAATACAAACACATTTTTCTTTTAAGCTGTGCACGCATAATTGACCCCTTCTGCACTGAGTGTTGTTATCGAGCGGTTTTGGGGTCTGCACTACAATATTCAGGTCTACACAAAGCAAAACCTAGTGCTCTAAGCAAGTGGAAAAGGTATTTCGTATGGGGATTGCCATGCCACTTACAGAATAAAGACAAAATATATGCGTTTCCAAAGATATGTTATAACAGCCACAAGAATTCTAAGTGTCCAGATGTCATAAAGCATGATTTACTGCAAGTGGTTATCAATTAATACATAAATGACATAAATGAACAATCAATTTGTGCCTTGATACATTATACATTCGAAGAACATGACATATAAGTTTCAGTTTCTATACACAGTTAGACAATTTACATAATCACAAATATGTTGTTACAAAGTCTTCCCGCAACCCTTCATTGGCTAACTCTAATATAAAATAATGAAATGCCCTAGCTCTAAATCCACTTTGGATACATTCACAAAGTACAACCCCTTTGACATGTGATATTCTTTCAAAATTAGTTATGACATACTCCACATACTTTATGTATCGTTCATGAATAACTCAGCTTATTATTTATAGCATGTGACAGAAACCCATTAACACAGATAGTGATTGTGCAAGGCTTTCCATAAGCACTTTAAGGCAAGTTGAGGGAGAAAAATAAGTAAGCACTCCTTTGAAGCAGCAAGAAATCCTTATACTCCCATATGCTCCAGAGTCCCATATTATGTTCCCCTGCATTCTTTCACGTAATCCTATTTGTGACTTCCATCTCAAGCCATACAGCCTTCAGCATATATTCTACTTATTTTCCTGAAAAACAATAAACCATCAGCTCTCAATGTATCTCTCCATGTACCTGGACCAATCTGGTCATAAAGAAAACAAGCCTTCGTGCTCCCAGGGAATTTACTCTTTGTATCTCAGAATTCAATATAGCCATAAAAACCAAACACATTCCATTCCCTTCTCATCTTCCACCCTTTGCGATGTTGTCACAAATGGCAATATGCGGAACACTTCCAAACCCCTTTCAGGACCTCGGTCTTCCAATTTTCCAAAACAGACAAAAAACTCTCCTTGTGAATCCATGGACTCTGCGGCCTACTAAGACTTCAAGGGCCTAATCACGAGTTTGGTCGGAACCCTTAAATGTGGCGTTAACTGTATTAAAGCCGCATTTAAGGGCTGGCCAAATCATGAGTTGATCGGAAAATGGCACTTTTACCTCCAGCTTTTTGATGAGGTAAAAATGGCAATTTTCAAGCCGTTTTCCACACTATTAGCATGGCTCTATTTGTGCCGACGCTAATAGTGGCACCCCAAACCCATTGGGTCCAAAGGAATGGCAAATGGGGACTTACCGCCACCCCCGCAACTTGGGATCTGGCACAAATTGCACTGGACCGAGTTGCAGTAATGCAAATAACATTGTGTGGTATTCCGGGGCAATTAGCACCAGGATACCGTCCAACTCGTGATGAGGCCCCAAGTAGGTGATACTGTATTCTCCGATATCTCCATATACCAATATTGATGAACCACATATTTCTCAATGTGCTAAATGTGTCTGCAATCTAAACCATTTTCGAATTCCCACATGTTAGTTTCCCGTTCAATTAACTCCTCTCTCGCATGCATAAAGCTCCCAGCACATACGTCTCAGCAGTACAAATTGTACATTGCGCAAAATATTGTATCCATGCTACTCCTACTCATGTTGCTGCGTAATGTGATTTTAAAATGTATCCAACTAAAACACAAAGTAGCACTCATTTCCATTGTTCTAACTACATCAAACATATATTTAGTTGCAACATTGCATCTAAACCAGCCGCACCATGGCCTAGTACAATTTATGTAGTGTGAACCTCTTTCCCGTGTTGGCAACTAAAACATCTATCCCAACATTCCCCCCATTGGTTAATTTATTGACTACTAAATTAATTTCTTGTTCCTTTCTTGTGCACTAAGTTTAAATACAACACAGCTGGGAACACGCCACACCACCACTCATAACAATTAGATAGACAAGAAAGAAAATGGAAATTAAGCCTACATAGAGGACATCTGGATACATAGAAGAAGATCTGTAAGGACTAGGATATATAACCCACTAACCCTGAGCTCAAATCTCTGCATACCTAATCCACCCAAAAATCCACAAAACCATCTTCTCGCTCAGCAAACTTCACTCACTTTACCACACCGCAACAACAACCAAACAACACATAAACCGCACCAACAGCACAGGTCTCGCATCAGTCCAATACTCATACCAAAGTACAGCGGTGGTGAAAACCGAACTGAAGCTGCCAACAGCACATAACTTCTTTCACTTTCCTACTCCCTCTTCACCCGACCAACATAACCCACCTTCTTGTTTACAGATCTCACTGAGCACCTGTAGACCAATTCCGTTGGTGATGGTGCACGGTATAAATAATTCATTTTTTCCACTTCAAGCATATTCCTTTGGTGTATAAGATAAAAACAACCTCCCACCAATTTTCCCACAATCTACCAACCGCTCCACATAATTATCTAAACCGGGTGGAGGATATACAACAATACCCAGGCCGCATCAAACCTGGATCCACACCTACCTCAGTTTCCATGTGGTTTGAGTTGCAAGTGACCCTACCCACAGAAAGAGTTACTGACATCATGGCGGCTGTTTGAGGTGGCTTGGCAGAACAGCATCTCAAGAGCACCTGACAGGAAAAGAAAATGATAAGCATAAGACATGAATAGGAATCAATATCTTCACAGTGATACTCTTCCAGGAGGGCACACAGGAGAATAATGAGTATATCCAAGTGTTGTCTTGAATCCCATCCTCGCTCTCCATGGCCACTCAAAGTTTGGGACAGGGTCCCATTGTCCAAATCATTGAAAGGTTTGTATGTACGACACATGCTCCCTTGTTTTTTCACACCCCAACTTCCATAGCCTTCAGAAGGTCCAGGGTGCATCTATTTTGTGATGTCAAGAAGCACGGGACCCTAATTTCTTCTCTTGTCGATTTAAAGCTAAATTCAGAGTAATTCATAAATTGGAGCATTTCATACCTGGTCACCTGGAGCCACTTATCATTTGTGATGGCTTGAGGCAATGAAGGAGGCAAGGAGCATCTCAGTCCTATTAAAAAGCTGAAACTGATCTGCAATGTTTCCCAAAATGTTCCCCAAAATCTCTGAAGAAGTTGACAAGATGCAGTTGCTACGTTTATATAATTTCAAAAGTTAAAATATGTTATATCCTTTCAAAGTTCCTAGTGCATTTGCATTCAATGAAAAAAAAGTGACACAGGAGGCACAGGAGACCTTAAAGGCACAGAGGTGGCATGAGGCAATATACTTGACACTGTCAGATGGGGTTCAGGCACACTCAGGGCCGGGGGGTAGTGTAGTGATGCTACACTCTCCCAACATTCTGGAGAAGCTGAACATCTGAAAGAGCCTCCTAAATCCAGTATGAATCAAGTAAAGGGTTTGATATTCTAGGAAAATCAGCAATGTGTACAATTATGTTCATATTTGTGCCAACAGGTACAGTGCCATCACCCTTGAAACACAAAGAAAAGTATGTCAGTAACTCGATCTTAACAGGTTTCCCTGGCTCCTTGATCCATGCAAGACATTTTACATACACATTCCATGGTTCATAACATTCCTCATTAATCTGTGCCACTCCTTCTTTTGTGAGCCCCCCTTTCCTCCCACTCTGCAACTTATTACCCCCTGCTCCCATCAGTTATGTGAAAAAACAAATCCATTGATATTCAATTGTGTGCTCAAGTTGCATCATACATTTTCATATTCCTTGTTTTCTTTCCTTGCACACTACTCTTGGCAAACAGATATGATTGGTGCCTGGACCGACTGTACTTTACATTGCCCTCATACGCTGCATAAGGCAAGGTGCACCAAACACAATGCTATCTTTGGTGACACTTTTCTGGGAATAAACATTCTGGGAATGCCACAAGCTTGGGGGATAAGAATGTAGGTATAACAGGAATCTACAGACATTTCTCTACCCACCCTTCTTATATGAGTCTACAATATGTTATCTGCGGCAAAGCCATGCACATCCAGGCTACATTCCATCCACACCCCTTCATTTTCAATAATACTTTGCTCAATATTTCTTTTTCCTCTGGGGATTATTATGCCATGAGACTGTACATTACTAACAAACAAAAACATTTACATCCTACTCTCTCCAATCCCTACAAATTCAATTACACCAAGTCAAAGACCAACACAAAAGAGGCAAAAGTAAAACATCAGATACATATACAAGACAACATTCTTGTTCCTGCGAACTGCTTCTTGTATGTCTACTCATCTTTTTGATCCTGGGTTGCTCGTCACTAGGGTCTTGTTAATAGCGCTGGTGTCTCACTAATCATTCAAGCGATGGATCCAATGCTCCAGGAAATAAAGTTGAAGCTGCAGAGATACTGAGTTGTTGATCACTGGTGCAGCTGGCTGTTGCAGATGTGGTGGAACTTTCGGGAGATAACCTTGATGAATTTTGTGTAATCCTAACATGTCCCTAGAATCCCTCACCTAACACTTGAGCTGAATTGCAAATCTGAAGTTCTGGGTGCAGGTGTGAGAGAAGTTTGCATGTGTCTGCCTATCACCAATTACCATGATGTACTGTAATGATCTGGTCCTAGTTGATACAGACAATAAACAATATATTTTTCATTCATTATTTAGCCTCAATAATGCACACCACAAAGACAACATATACTCATAGTGTAATAACATTACTGTACCTGTTATCCATAATTCTTCCTCCATGTTCTTCCTGTTCAACTGTAAAAATACATCTAGTATGGTTTTAAAAAGTACTACACCTCTAATACTTCTTCAATGTCCTCCTTGGCCTTACTTGCGTTGGAAAAAATAAAGAAAATACTGTTGATCTAATGATACCCTAAACAAAGTTCTAAACATAAGAACTGTACCTGCACTTCCCTTTTCTTTTCTCTTTTTTACTCCTTTTCCAAAGAAAACCTGTAGGGGACATTACATATTTCCTTTGTATCCTAAAATCATTCTTCTCTTGGGCTGCTCGTGCCTGCAAATCAATACGCTGTATAATGGCAAAGCCCTAGAGGACAGTTTTAAAGTCTGGAATAACTTTGACTAGTTATGTTAATGTCGTATGGCTTACTACTTGCAAAATAAACTGTTACTTTAGCTAATAATTCTATGGTATTCTTCCCTGTCCTAGAAAATATACGTGTTTCGTCTAAACTGCTTTTCCCTACAGTCCCTATAATTGTGCCCTGTCAATGGTACTATGGATCATTTAATTCCTTTTAACCCCCTTCTATCATTTTGAATCCCATAAATGCACTGTGTATTTTGCACGAAATGTTGCTGTGTCCCCTTTTCTCATAGTAACATAATGGTCTGCTAAATGCCCTAATCTTGTCGACAAATGTACTGACACTCTTGAGAGGCCTTTCTACTGCTGCTGTGATATTTATTTTTTTGTACTAAAAGCATGGTATGAGACATCTCCCTATTTTCACTTACTGCCTGATGATGTATCTGAACTTTCACCCACTACACCTTGTACTTTTCCCCCCTGTGTGGGGGTTCATCATATTAAGTGTCATGTAATGTGGTCCTTACCTGCTGCTGATTAATATCCCTAATCTGTTTAGTGATTGCTGTTCCAATGGGTACTCATTGCTGGTGCTCTGTCTACTGAGACAGTCAGTCTTAAAAAGACTCTGCAGGAACACATGCTCTTTTATGTTTTATGCCTGGCACTGTCTTACTAAAATGTTTACTCAATAATGAGATACATATAAGTGGAAAAGTGAGCCTTTCTGTAGTGTCTGCCCTCAATGTGTTTCAATTGCTCTGAAAAAAGACATGCTTGTACATTGGGCCTCCATAGAGTGTTAAATCCATAATAATGTTTAATTTCCATAATAAGGGCATATACACAGTGTATTCAACAACCCTGATTTAAATCATCTTTTTTTTACGTATGACCACACTATAGGCTTCTAGTATAATTTTTTAAGCTGCACAATACAATCATAACGCACATAAATATCAACAAAAAATTTAAACTCACCTTTAAATCCTCCCTTATTGGCCCTCATTACCAGTTTGCTGGTCCGGGCAAATGTCTGGCAACATTGCGGGTAATTCTGTGATCAGCAATATTTTCTTAGATCGACAAACTACAGGTTTCCCAGTGGGGGTTCAGTGATTTACCTCCATCCAAGGGCTAGAGGTAAGCCAGGCCCCGAACAGCAAAAAACAGCCAGTATTTCCAGCACCAGAATTACAAGTGCTGGAAATACCGGCATTCCCCTCCATGGAGTCCTACTTTTCAGCGCTACAAATTGTGCATTGCACAATATATTGTAACAGAGCTACTGCTACTCATGTTGCTGCCTACTGTGAATCTAAAATGTATCCAACCTAAACACAAAGTAATGCTCATTTCAATTATTTTAACTACATTGAGCACATTTTTTGTTGCAATATCACTATTATTATTTTTGGCCTTCATTATCATTTTTTCAATCTGTGGTGTTAGTCACATTAATTCTTCACTTGTTAACAGGAGAGATAACCAAGTCTTAGATCGGATAACCATCTCAATGTTCATATACAACCCATGCTTAGCAAATCATTCATAATTGCACATTACATGATCATTTCCTCATTATTACAAATTGAAAACCAAAGTGAAACAGAAGAAATTGTAAGTTTGGTTATGAGAGGTTTAGTATTGGATTCATATCATAATAATTTACCAGCAATTACTGGGGGGGACTCCCAGAAGGCTATGTAAAAATATTCTATTACACCTTCTTAATCGTTTGCAAAAGGGCAAATACCCAAACGCCTGAAGCATGTTGAGCACTTATGTTTGCTTGATACATTTACACAATGAGGGCTACATTTCACGATCCATGCACCTGACCCTCTCAGGTAGAACAGCCCCCTGGCAGCAGTGGGGCTAAAGCCCTTCACGCTGGACCCAAGGGCCTTAAAACAGCATCAGAAACATACTTGGAGACAGTCCTGGTGCCTTCTGCGCCAGGCTCATTACGAGGAATAAGACAATACCAGTTTTGGACCTGAATCCAACAAGGAGGCCTATTACACAGCTCAGTTCTTTAGAACCAAGCCATGCAGTCTAATGTTTTGGGTGTCCTGGGCCTGGAACTACTTGGCCTGGAACTATTTTACCTGGGCTATTTAAACCACACCCAAATAGCAGAACACGCCTCACTTGTGAAGTAACCGGTTTTGAATCCATCCTGCGCTTCGCTTACCTCGCCCATCTCCGGAGTTCGCCGCAACCTGCAAAGGTAAAGAAACAAGGACAGCATTAAGAACAATTCTTACCTGGGCAAGCAGCGAGTCCTGGCAACACCCTGCGCTTCTCTTACCTCACCCATCTCCAGGTTTCACTGCAACCTGCAATGGAGAAGGAACAAGGTCAGCATTAACCAAGCACTTACCTGGGCAAGCAGCGCTTCGATCGTTCATCACTCCGGAACATCACCACAACCTGTACAAAGAAGGGAAGAGAACACAGGTTAGCAATTAACACCAATAAACAGCGCAGCGCTACGCGCCTCAATAACTCACTGTGGTCTTCGCCATCGGCGCGGCAACTCCGAGATCACAACCATCCCTGTGAAAACAAAAAAAGACATTGGGCCTCATTAGGACTCCGGCGCTAAACCATGGTGCTATTAGCACCATGGTCCATGCCGGAGTCCGCCATGGCGAAATGGGGAATTACCACCCCATTCCGAGGTTGGTGGGGCGGTAATTCCCCATGCCGCCATGGCCCTTCCCCATTCCCATTTGCGGTACCGTAATTAGCACCAAGGTCCCTTTGTGGGTCCCTACTTGAATGGCTGGTAAAACCAGCCGTTAAGGTTGGGTCCCGCAAAGGGACCTCGTAATTAGGCACTAGGTGTTTAACGGCGCCGCAGCCTTTTACGGCGCCGTTAAACACTTAGCGCATGGGTCATAATGAGGCCCATTGTTAGGGGGCAGCATAGTGGAGCAAGATGCCGAGAAGAAAAAGAAAACGGAGGGAAAGAAAGAGACAGAATAAATAAGGAAAAGACATTATATTTCACCTGCAAGAAAGCAAGCAGAGTCAGAGTCACAGACTGTCTGGACCCGACATAAGGGCACACGGACTAGTGAAGCAACTAAGTCCGTGGAATTCCCGCACCAACCACGCACCCCTGCACAGAGACGCAGGATGGAGAGTTCAACACACAAAAACCTAAGGTGAGTAATAACCCCAAGGGAGGGGATTTGGACCAGACGTAGGTGGGAGTCCACCCATCACAGAAACAGTATCTTAACCCTTCATTCTCCTGTTATAGTCGCTACCCAATGTCTGGTACATAACCAAGCAGAGAGTGGTCCGGGATAGCGCTTAGACCTCCATCCAGTATCGTGTGGAGCCTCCATGGATACCAGGTGAGCATAACACTACAGCACTGTCACCATATTTATTTGAGAACCAATGGATCCCTGCAATAGACTGATTCATGGAGTTCACACAGTTTTCCAAGTGTGGTTGCCAAGTATTCTTTTCATACAATCGAACACCCAAATAATTCTTGCGCTTGTGCAAGATCCTCATAGACATCCCAAAAATATGGTGTATTTTTAATATTTCTATACAAAAATCCTTCCTTGAGATGTTGATTTTTTGATTGTCATTAAGTTTGAATGCATAAATGACAACTACCCATCAACTAAATATTTCAGGGCCAGTGCAGTCTTTTTCATAAGGATTACTTTGTCAGCAAATGCCAAACAAGATGTAGGTTGAGGTAATACATGTGTCACATCCATTCGGGGGGGTGAGTAGATGACTCTCTAGTTTATTAACATATTAATTAAATTGTAAGGACAACTTCAGACATTGCTCCTTATTTCCTATTTCCTTTCTAACACCTTGTTGGCTATCTGATAAAATATAACTTTCTTATATCCAATTATGGAACCTGTTTTGTAAGATGAAACCTAACATTTGGATTGTCCAGCTCACAGCACTTAAGATTGGCCCAATAGTGATTAATGACCATATATTACATATAATTCAAGGTATTCAAATATTCTTAAATAAAGTGAATGTAAGATGTATCCACAGACCTGGTAAACAGGTAAACAAGTCACCATATACACCATCAGACCTGGTGCTTTTGAAGAGTTTAAAACTGACTGAGTGATACTCTCTGCTGGCATCAGTACTATAATCTTCAAATCAGTGTGGACTGATTCCATAATATCAGAAGAGCCATACATTATTTTAAAATATTCAAACCCTTAATTACCTGTAATATTACATAAAATGTAATCTTCAATTGACTACTCCTCATGCTTACCAGCAACCAAACTCCAAAATGCCTTTGAATAATTATTTTTGCATACTTCCATGAGGATCATCTGACCATTCAGTTTGAGGTGCTCTTGGTTCACTGCTTTCTTTATTACACCAATGATATTTCACTTTTCTGAACAATATTTATTTTCAAGCGACTCCACATATGGAATTATCTCAGTCAAGACTCAGAGAACACTTTTAAAATCTCTATTCTAAAAATAATCAACAAGGCTACCCGGTGCATAATTGAGTCCTACCTGGATTGTCTACTTTATCTTTTAATTTTAATTAATGTGCTCCCATTTTAAGCTACAGCTACCGGTTGAAACATACAGTCCTAATACCAAGGTTCTAATAAAGAGGATATTGACCACTCTTCCCTTTTACAAAGACTTATAGATCTGTAACATGCCACTAATTAGTAATCAATTGGCCCGCCCAATGAACTGGAAGACATTCCCTTGTCAGGAGTATCAGAAATAGCTATCCTGTTGATTATGCACAATGTGTAATCATCAACAGTTTTGTATCGTAGTTTAACCTGCTTATTAAAAAACATAGATTGAGATGTAATTTCAGGTATTTCCCAATTAACATACTCATTTAGATCATAATCCTCATTATTTTTAAATTTAGGTTGCCCATATGCATATTTAATCTCCCCTTACAATGAGAAATGTACTACTGGTATAGTACCAGTGCTCGTCTTTCAAACTACGTAGAATGTCTATCAAATATTCAAAACATAGAGAAATATGATCACCATGACACCATTATTTTAAATGTTTACCAACACACCCATCCAGGAATTTCCTTGATACATGTTTAGCAATTGCATATTACTGGCAGACACATTTTCCTTAAATCATATTAATACTAGTTTCATAGAGAGCCAGATTAACATTCCACACTCTCGTTTTATGCGAACCAAAGGGATGGCTGATTTAAAATATACAGAATAAGCCTTCAAATATGAGGCCCATAGGCTCCAGCTTTCTAGCATCATAATAATCTCAAACCCTTTCACAAACTCTCACAAATTCAGGTCATCTAATTTTAAGGTGAAACCAAAGATATTATATGACAAAAATCATGTACCCTAACTAATAATTCCCATATACACACATTACACTTTTAACTTCTCTTGAATGACTGGGGCCTTTAGGTTGACAGGCAGTACTAGTTGGGTGGTTTTCATAGATGTGGACTGCCACAAACTCACATTGTGCTGACTCAGTAAACTAAAATGAGAAACTCTATATAATGAATTAACCAGTGGATGAGCTGTATGTCAGTCTACATCTTTAAGTTTGTTTTAATGTCTTTGTTACCTTGAATCTATTTGAGAATGCCACCTCAGAATCTAAACGTGGTTGCCTTAGCTGAGCAATTACAATCTGTGATTTGAAAAGAGCAAAGTTCAGTGTCTGGTGGTTCTAAATGAGCACCCATCTAATGCATGCATGAGAAGATGAGAACATTGTTGGAGGATTTAAACAACCAAGTGATATCATGGTGTTTCATCCCATTCTGCCCTCTGGGGGTAAAAGCAACAGATGAGACACTATGGGCCTCATTACGACCCTGGCGGAACGGGTTAAACAGCACCGTAAAAGGTGACGGCGCCGTTCAACCCGTTCCGCCACATTACGAGGTCCCCTCGCCGGACACAGTAAGCACGCCTGGGAAAACCAGGTGTGCTTACCGGGTCCCGCGAGGGGAAGAGGGAGCAAACAACGGCCCATCTCGTAATGGCCCGTTGTTTGCTCCCTCTCCCATCTCCATTCTGCCCTATGGGGCAGAATGGGGATGAGGAGCACAGCATTACCGCCACCCGCGAATGGGCACTTACCGGCCCATTCAACTCATAATGGGCCGGTAAGTGCCCATTCGCGGGTGACGGTGACGGATGCGAGTTCGGCGGTATTCGTGCCTGTAATGCAGGCACGGCTACCGTTCGAACTCGTAATGAGGCCATATATCATTTCATAATTACCCCTGATAATAGGAGAACTTGCATTGGCTTTAAAACGCTGATTAGAACGTAGTGCCTTAAAGGGAATGAATAAGTAGTGTGATACATGCTTAAAGGGCAGTCTAGACTGCAATACCCAGAACAGCAATAGCAGTGCTAAAACAGCAAAAGTATACTCAAAATGTTTTAATGCTCAAAAGGGCTCTTAGAGGCCTAGAATAGCAATGTATTGACAAGTGGTTGCATAGCAAGAGAGTTTTAGCAGTAGTGTCACAAACACATAGTGAGAAGTGTGTTTCTGTGTTAACATATATTCATTAAGTTATTTATGCATTGTGAAACCTAGGCCTTTCTCCCACTATTCAGGTCTCTTAGACCTAGGTGTGTTTTTCTCAGATATATACATTGCATTTTGAAAGTATTGGACTCTCAGACCTAGGTGTGTTGTCTCTTGTGTTAAACTACATTGTGAAAGTAGTGCTGTCTTTGGTTTTGCCTTCTTAGCAAAGCGCTCATCTAGGAAACTGTTCTATTGTCTGAGCTCTTTGTATTTTTTTGCAATTGTCCACTATTGTCTCGTCTCTCCCTGTGTCCTTCCCTAGTGTTTCTCCCCACCTAGCCCCCTCCTTTGTCCCCCCTTCTTCTTCTCTCCTCTTCCTAACTACTCCATGGTGCTTTCTGTCTCGCCTATCTTTTCTAAATGCTTCTCTATTGACTATCCTGCTCTCTTCACTAAATCTGGTAGGAAGAAGATTAAAATGGACATTCTGGTCTCCAAACCAGGCCTCCCTATCGCTGACACATATACCAGTGCTTCCTCCAGGCAACTTCTCACCGACATCCTCTTTGCCATTCCATTGCCAGGCCTATGGACTCTTCATATGGTTTCTGTGCTTTCTCCTTTCTCTTCTTCTCCCATTAATGGTGGCACCCGGTGGGAGGCCCTCCTGGCCTCCTTCCTCTCCTCTAAGGTCATCATTAATGTTTACCTTAATGGTACTGTCTTGGTCCAAGGCCCTCAGGCCAACCTTCTCCTCTTTGACAGACGCTTCCAGCACCTCATCAATTTCCTTTCTTCTCCTGCTGTCCCCTCCCTTCCCTCCATGACTTCCTTGCCGCCCCCTGCTATCTCCTCCTTGGCTACCTTTCCCTCTCCTCCTTCCTCTTCTGCCCCCCTTTGGGCTTCTTCTACACCTCTGCAGGGCATACCTCTGACTTGTACCCCTCCCCAGAAGTCTTTCAAGGATGGCAACCTTCTCCATATCGCCACTCTAAACTCTCACTCAGCTGTCAAACACTCCTCTGACATCTGCTGCCTCCTTGAAGAACTTGACCTTGATGTCCTCAGTTTCACTGAGACATGGTTCATGGCAAGCTTTGTCACAAGCTTTGACACTCTCCTCCCTGATGGCTACACAATCCTCTCCGCACCCAGGTCCAATCATTCAGAAGGGGGTGTAGCCCTGATCTTCCCTGAGTCGATTCCTGCCTCTGTCATTCCTACGCAGGCCTACTACCCTTTCAAATGCCTTGTCTGCAGGCTCTATCTCACTCCTAGCCATTCCCTTACTGTGGCTACTATCTATCGGCCACCTGGTCAGCTCTCCTCCTTCCTCTCTGAATGGGCGGACGTCACCTCTGCCCTCCTGGTCTCGACCACTCAACTCCTCCTTCTTGGAGACTTTAACATCTACCTGGATGCTTCCAGTCTTTCCTCTGGACTCTTTGGCAAACTATGACACTCTCTCTCTCACTCTCCATTCTCCCCTCTGGCCCGACTCGCTCTGCAGAGCACACTCTAGATGTTCTGATCTCTACAGACCTTCCCCTTTCTATCCCTCTCACCACTCCTCTCTCCTGGAGTGATCACTTTCTCCTTTCCTCCCAGCTCACTCTCTCCACCTCTCAGGCCAAGCCAACTCCAGCACTGCTGTAGAGGAGGTCCCAAATAAGGCCTGCACTCCAATTGCCATTTTGAAATACCAGGAACATTCACACCGAGATATGTGACGTATGATGAGCAAATAAACCAGCAGAGAGCCGCAGTAGGGCTCTGACCCTTGCCTATTGGAAGAACAGCACCTAGTGAAGTACCAATTCCAAGAAAACCATGGACAGTAAGGTATCCATTGAGGAAACCCTACCAACAAATGAGACAAAATGAAGATTGCCTAAGTACAGTCCCAAAAGAAACCAAAAAGGTCTTAATGGAACATGAATGGTGACGTCACAAGAACCCAGACTGACTCGCAGATAGAAGAAATGACGACCAGAGAATAACGCAAAGAGACAAAACGCCATGAATCAGGATATCGTGAACCTAAAGTGAAAGGACGATGTTGTAATGCAAAGAAGTTTAAGCTGGAAGCAAGATGAAGATAGTGACTAGTTTAAACCTGTAAATATGCTTGTAACCGCAAGAAAGCTAAGAAAACAGTGCGGTTTGCTATGCTTAGTAGAAGAATAGAGAAGCAAGTGCCATTATACATGATCTACCTAAAAAAAAACACAGTATTATAAGTGTATTTCTACTTTGGACAAGGAGCAGAATCAACCCAGGTTACTAAAGGCCAAACGAAAACAGATTCATATTTAGCAAAACGAGAAGAGATGGCTGAATGGAAACTCGGCAGAGGCAACTCATGCCAGGAAAGACAAGGTCATATGAATAAAAGAAGCGAACAGTAGCTACATCTAATTGAAACTGAGAACAGAATATCCTGCCTCTGAAATGTCAAGATAAGAAGACGTAGGCAGATGGCGGGCTAAATAAGAATCAAATACACACATTGAGAGAAAAGAGAAAAATTCATGGTGTGGGAATCATGTGACCAGCTGTGCAAGAAGAAGCGAGGGTTCACACCTATGCTTGGCACCAGACCAGGAGGAGATATCAGAACTTTTCCAGAACATAACATGCAGTTCACGGCCAACCACAGTGAACTAATTGACACATGGGGCCTCATTACGACCCAGGCGGTAAGTTACCGCCTGGGCCGTGACTTTACCACCACCCTTCCTCATCGTGGGGCGAGGGCAGGAGCCCCCCCAGCACCACCAGCCCAGCAGAGGAACCACGCGCCGAGCGGGGAACTCGGACAGGGCCTGCCTGACCCTGTCCCCACACGGCGCCTGACTCGCCCATGCCGGGCGCAGCGCGGCGTGAAACCGAGGCTGAGCCTCAATTTCATCAGCTGGAACCGCCGGCAGGCGGATTACGCCGGCGGCCAGCTCGAAGGCCATTCTAAGGCCTGTTGGGTGCCTGCTAACCCCCCACTCCACCCTTCCTCATCGTGGGGCGAGGGCAGGAGCCCCCCCAGCACCACCAGCCCAGCAGAGGAACCACGCGCCGAGCGGGGAACTCGGACAGGGCCTGCCTGACCCTGTCCCCACACGGCGCCTGACTCGCCCATGCCGGGTGCAGCGCGGCGTGAAACCGAGGCTGAGCCTCAATTTCATCAGCTGGAACCGCCGGCAGGCGGATTACGCCGGCGGCCAGCTCGAAGGCCATTCTAAGGCCTGTTGGGTGCCTGCTAACCCCCCACTCCACCCTTCCTCATCGTGGGGCGAGGGCAGGAGCCCCCCCAGCACCACCAGCCCAGCAGAGGAACCACGCGCCGAGCGGGGAACTCGGACAGGGCCTGCCTGACCCTGTCCCCACACGGCGCCTGACTCGCCCATGCCGGGTGCAGCGCGGCGTGAAACCGAGGCTGAGCCTCAATTTCATCAGCTGGAACCGCCGGCAGGCGGATTACGCCGGCGGCCAGCTCGAAGGCCATTCTAAGGCCTGTTGGGTGCCTGCTAACCCCCCACTCCACCCTTCCTCATCGTGGGGCGAGGGCAGGAGCCCCCCCAGCACCACCAGCCCAGCAGAGGAACCACGCGCCGAGCGGGGAACTCGGACAGGGCCTGCCTGACCCTGTCCCCACACAGCGCCTGACTCGCCCATGCCGGGCGCAGCGCGGCGTGAAACCGAGGCTGAGCCTCAATTTCATCAGCTGGAACCGCCGGCAGGCGAATTACGCCGGCGGCCAGCTCGAAGGCCATTCTAAGGCCTGTTGGGTGCCTGTTCGGAGCCACAGGAGCCAGGGGCCAGAAACTCTGCCCTTACCAATCCAGAGCCACCATGAGCAGGAGCTCCTTCCATCTACTGCTGGAGCTGCTGACACCAGGTATGTCACGAGTCCCTAGCTACAGCACGAGCGTGCGTCTTGAAGGCAACACGCGGCAAATTATTTAGTAATATCCGCACTGCTCCAGCGTTGCCCAGTGCGGCCTTTCCTGCCAGGATCTGCCCCATTAATGCACTCAAAGTGCATCCAGCCACCAACCGAAGCCCCGAGGTCCACACCATTTAAAGATGGCTGTCCGCCGCATCTTTAGCCCTCCATCCGGCCCCGCAACCCTGCAAACATCGTGATTGGCCCCTCTCCTCTATTGGGAGCCAACCACAAGCCAGCAGGTTCCGAACCGGCCCACCTCGAAGGCACTGTGCACTGTGCCTATCTCTAGCCTGTATACGCCACCGAGCATAGGGCTAGATCCCCTGCCCATCTCCTCTGGGGTAAACATACCGCCCCTTACAGCAACCTTTTTTCAACTGTTCCAGCCAGCAACCTGAACTGTTTCAAGCCTTCACTGAACCCTGTTCTCGCAGTACGGTATAACACAGACTACTGCTCACATTGTGTAGTGCCTTATGGTCACTTAGAGACCACTGTGACCACTTGTGTTGTGCCTTATGGTCGCCTAGAGACTACTGTGACATTGTGTAGTGCCTTATGGTCGCTTAGAGTCCACTGTAACATTGTGTAGTGCCTTATGGTCGCGTAAAGACCACTGTGACCACTTGTGTTGTGCCTTATGGTCGCTCAGAGACTACTGTGACATTGTGTAGTGCCTTATGGTCGCTTAGAGACTACTGTGACATTGTGTAGTGCCTTATGGTCGCTTAGAGACCACTGTAACATTGTGTAGTGCCTTATGATCGCGTAGAGACCACTGTGACCACTTGTGTTGTGCCTTATGGTCGCTTAGAGACTACTGTGACATTGTGTAGTGCCTTATGGTCGCTTAGAGACTACTGTGACATTGTGTAGTGCCTTATGGTTGCTTAGAGTACACTGTGTATTAGTACTGGGTATCAGCACTGTGCACTAGCATTTCTCCGATTCTCTGCGCTAGTACCCTCACTGCAGCACCATTGTGTACTAACATTGCGCACTAGCTTCTCTCTGACGATTTTGTGCGTCAGTTCCCTCTAAACTCAGACATGATAACCTGGACCTTCCTCATTATGTTCCCATTCTGCCTGGTCCCCCATGACACCCCTTGTACAGGGCCACACTTTCGCTTACACCCCAACGGCCTCAGCAGACTAGCCTGCCCCAGACATTATCCCATACCCTGCCCCACCCCCTTCCTACCCAACATCAACCCCTTCCAGCCTACCTCCTCCATTGACTCTCATCGCATAGCAGACACCCCCAGCCCCCAAGAAGCATCACAAACTACTCCCATCGGCCAACCCACTATCACGAACCTCACTACCAGCAGATCCTATCCCTGCTCAGGATTATCGAGATTCACCCGACTCAGATCCAGAACACACACACCCGCATCCTTCCCCAATCTAGGCAACAAACAAAACATAACCTTAACCAAATCTGCCCCTCACTGCACACGCCCTACACTTCCGACAGACCAGATATCACACGGCCTGATCGCACCCTCCCCCCGCACCCACACCAAAAAATCATGCATCACCACCGAAACCATTAAAGGTGCACTCATCAATGCGAGATCTGTAGTCGCCCATGCCTTAGACATTGCCGACATTATTACCGTCAATGATCTCGACTTCATAGCTATTACAGAGACCTGGCTCCACCCAGCATCTGGCCCCTCTCTATCACTTGCTATACCCAATGACTATACCATCTACCGTGCAGACAGACAAACAGCTAAAGGTGGTGGAGTAGCCGTTATTGCAAAAAGTTCCATCAACATTAGACACATACAAAACCAATCACTGACATCAGCGGAATTACTCACCCTCAAACTATCCACAACGCACACAAGCACTATCACCATCCACCTCATTTACAGACCGCCAGGCCCCATACTATCCTTTAATGACGACATAGCCCTTCTACTCTCTAACAATATCAAACCTAACTCTCGACTACTCATCCTAGGAGACTTTAATCTAGGTCTCAATGATGAGAAAGATGACAAAGCTCACACTATCGCCAACACTATCTCAGAATTAGGACTCACCCACCATATCGCACAACCCACACACAACAAAGGCCGCATCCTTGACTGGATAGCTGACCTCAATTGCAACACTACCATCCTCTCCAACACTCCATGCGCCTGGACCGATCACCACCTTATTACCTTCACCATCAACAAAGGCACTCAAACACCAGTGCCCTCCTCCAATGCCCCACCCACACTCACAAGAAACAACAAAAATATCACACTAGAGAAACTCCTCCCGCTACTCCAACCCATCATCGACTTCTCACCCACCATGACCAACCCTACTGAATTAGTAGATTTATACAACACAACTATCCTTAAGGCCATAAACACCATAGCACCACTCAAGCTTCGTAAAGCCAAACCACGAGCACACCTCAATTCCTGGTTCACCCCCAAACTAAAAACACTCCGCAAAGCCAAAAGACAAGCTGAATTAGCATGGAAACAGTCACCATCCACTATTAATAAGACATCCTACGCACTGGCATCGAACATCTATAAATCAGCCATCATCCAGTCTAAAAAAAACATGTACAATGAAAGAATCAGCAACGCCAAATCTAATACCAAAGAGCTCTTCAATATCCTGAGAGAACTCGAATCACCCTCCCCCATTCCAGACACTTGCAACAAAGACATCCACTGGTGCACGAACATCCAGGAAGCACTCCTAGGCAAAATTGCCACGCTACAAGCCAAAATCCTGACAAAGAACGAAAGCCTCACCCTCTCCGATAACACCACCCCCTCTACACACACCCACACCACCCCCCAAAATGATGACAATAACCTCTTTGAGTTTTCCACCATAACCATTAAAGAAGTTGAAGAAATAATCTACTCTCTTAAACCGTCCAAATGCCAAGGCGACACTTGCCCAGCCCCTATCATTAAAGATGCAGCCAAACAACTTGCTCCCTTCATCACCTCCCTCATCAACGCATCTTTCACCTCCAACATAGTGCCCAACAACCTCAAGGACTCCTGGGTTCTTCCTTTACTTAAGAAGCCCACCCTTGACCCTAATGTCCCCACCAACTACAGACCCATAACGACTGTACCCTTCCTACTAAAAATCCTCGACAGAGCTGCCTATCTCCAGATACAGAACCACCTTGAGAAAAATAACTTACTAGGACTCAGACAATCAGGATTCCGCCCCAAACACAGCACTGAGACCGCCCTGATTGACCTTAAGACACAGATGGACAACATTAAAGACAATGGTAAACTAGCCCTCCTTCTCCTCCTTGACTTATCGGCCGCCTTCGACCTGGTCAACCACGACATCCTCTGCAAACATCTATCCTCAGCAGCCAAATTTTCAGATAACGCCAACGCATGGATCCATTCCTTCCTTAACAACAGATCCATGAGAGTCTTCGCACCCACAGCATCTGCCATCCCAGCCCCAGTCACTTGCGGTGTCCCCCAGGGCTCCTGCGTCTCCCCCACTCTATACAATGTATTCACGAAACCCCTCTTTGACATACTGGACCGCTTGGGTGTCATCTACACCAACTACGCAGATGACACCCAAATACTGATCCCTTTAACAGGCGACTACTCCACCGACCTCACTGCTCTCAACAACATTTATTCCATTATCCAAGAATGGATGGCCAAGCATGGCCTATGCCTTAATGACGACAAGACCGAGCTTCTTCTCCTAGGTTCACAACCCAGACTTAATAAACTCGACAAACTCTATCAAGCATTCACTATAGACGGCAATAACATCATCGTCTCTAACAGCGTCAAAACCCTAGGAATCTACCTCGACTCCTCCCTCACACTGACAAGACAGATCAATTCCATCTCATCAGCCACTGCTTACACTTGTAAACTCATCAATGCCAGCAGACCTTACCTCTCACCATCCAACTGCATCACCTTAGCCAGAGCGCTAGTCCTTTCCAAAGTTGACTACTGCAATGCGCTATACTTGGGAACCAGTCAGAAAAACATCAACAAACTACAAGTCATACAAAACAACGCCTTGCGAGCAGCCCTGAACATACCCAAACATGAACACATCTCGGACGCCAGACGCACCTGCCATTGGCTATCCATACCACAAAGAATTGAATATAAAACCATCTCACTCACACACAAATGCCTAGCTAACCAAGCACCCAGATACCTATCCGACAACCTCAAGCACCACACCCCAGCGCGCCCTACCAGATCAGTTCAAACACACTGCTTAAATATCCCAAGATTTAAGCTCCAAAAAGCAGGTGGCTCCAGCTTCCCCGTGCTTGCCTCCAAACTTTGGAATTCACTTCCACTCGAGCTGAGATCAGAACCGTCCTTTCACAGATTTAGACACAACACCAAAACTTGGCTTCTATCCAAAGAAACTGCCTAGCCCTACCTCACTAGCATGCACCAAGACTGTAAATTTGTAAATATGTAATCGATTTGTACATTTCTGCTGCATTATTCTTGTTGTATTCATTATTCTTGTTGTATTCATCGCAAGCGCCTGGGTGCCCTAGGGCCAGGCGGTGCTATACAAATAATAAACTAAACTAAACTAAACTATGGCGTAAACTACGTTTACGCCATGGTGGTTGGCGGACTTACCACCCCATTCCGAGGTTGGCGGGGCGGTAAATCCCCAATCCCCATTTACCCTTCCCCATTCCCATTTTTGCCCCATAGGGCATAATGGGAGTGGGGAAGGCGTTAATTACGCCACCGTAAATTACGGTGGCGTAATTAACTCCATGGTCCCTTAGCGCCATGGATTTTAACACCTGCTAAAAGCAGGTGTTAAATCCGCCATGGCGCTAAGGGACCTCGTACTCAGGCGGTAAGGGTCGGCGCTGTTTACGCCGGCGTAAACCCCTTACCGCCTGAGTCGTAATGAGGCCCATGGACACTAAAGTGATGATTGAATGTAACCTTAATTGGTGGAAGGCCGGGTAACTAAGGGGCACCCCGCACCTGCCGACCATTCTGAGTGCTGCTAAGCAAAGTGGAAAAGTATTCATGGGGTTGGTAGTAATAATGAAAGGGGTATGCCTGCAATTTAATCCCTGGTCCTTCAGGCAAAGTACAACACAATCGAAAACAGTGGACCAGTGGAATGGGATGACGCAACAAATTATTAACTCAAGTACAAATTTTAATAATTCACTACTATAAATTTCACATCATTAGTGCATATATGTTGTAGAATCATAAAATACAATTTATCACTTCCACACTCCTATCTCAAGCATTCATTCTTAATCCCATACTTTCAACAACAACTCATCATCAGTAAAACCACATTAGCATAACCAAATAATGTAAATTATTGTAGTTCCTCTAATCTTCCTATATTTATGACCCAATCTATAGTATCAGGTGTCAGAAACCCAACCCAATCACAGTGGACCAAATAATCTAGGGTCCTATAGTTAGTAGAACCAATGTGACGTCATACTTTTAGTGACGTCTACAGTCGTCATTTTTGAAGGAAGGGCTTAGATGCCCACCTGACAGACTTTACCCAATCTTCTTACTCCATTAACATAAACAGATATAGTACCTATATTATAGTTACCTTTCCTAAACCAATAGAATTGCATGTTAACTTTTGAGCGTTAAACATCAGTGATGATGTGATTTTAGTATAAATGATGTTGTTTTTATGAAGTTCATTGGAATTTGAAGCGAGAAGGACGATCACATCACTGCTGATATCCATGACTCCCCGTTTTCTGTACTTATCATTAAACGGACTCCCTTTGCCAAATCATTGAGTTGTCCTTATTGATTGGTGTTGGAGTAATTAATCTGCACCCCCATCCATCTCAAGGGTGCAGCTATCTCGTCTTAAAGTACTTCTGAGCAAGCCTCGGCTCTATGGGCCGGCCGGGGGGTCTCGGAGTACACTTGGTAGCAGAGATTGATGGTTATCGATTACCGATTAGAATAAGACACCTATTGACCGTCGACATAAAGTAACTCTAGGTCGTCAGCAATATCACAAGTCCTTTTCCATTCGGCTGAGTAGACCGTGAAGCTCCCCGTAGACAGTGGTAGTGTAAGAAATAAATCTGCAGAACAAGGTCTGAAGGGACCCGTGTTTCCTCACGTAACCCCTTCCCATTCCTACGGGCAGCTGAATGGAAGAAAAGCCGGAGAAGGCAGTAATGAAGGTGGTGATCCCGAGGGTCCAGAGAGGAACCATGCGAACGGTGAGTGAAAAAGACTGAGTGATTTGGCACAAGTGTATGCTTTAGAACAAGTAAAGGGGAAAGGTAACGGAGAGAGTCACAGAAAAACAAAATATAGCTAGAAGTAGAGAAGAATGCATACATCTAAGGAGAAGGGAATAATGACTCAAGAGTAACTGAGAAGTAACTAAAGGAAAGATACCGGGGAGAACACCCGAGAAGAGAAAGGATACCAGGGAGGACACCAGAGAGAAAAGAGAGAGGATTCCGGGGAGGACACCCGAGAATAGAGAGGATTCGTCTTATTCCTATGTTTTAATATAGCGGCTAGAAGAAACATGTATCCAGAGTCCCAAATAAAAGAGGAACGAAGAGGCTACCATGACAATCAAAGTCGCCGTGAAAGGGATGCATTTAAACTTCATGTCGGGGTAAAATTTAGAGGCAGAGATACATGTGGCCAGCTGGTGTTCATCTAGTCTGTTAAACGTCTGTCTTACATGCTGTTTGTTGTGACGTCATGAGTTGAAAATGTTCTTGAGAAGAACTGAGTTAAAGTTTACGCAAGTGAATAACTGAATTATTATAGTATACAAATTGATATTTTTTTAGTAAAATAGAAGACATACAATTTTGGAAGAAAATTTGGATTGGAGCTTGCAGTGATTGGTGTTTAAAGTCACATGAAGCTTTGACAAGTGTTATATAACAAGAAAGGGAATAGATTTAAGCATGGAAGACATAACTCCATTGGCATACCTATGCAAACAATTGCCGAAACATGCACCTAAGCTGAAAAAATACAGTACAGAGTGGGTTAAGGGAATCACCCACAAAATGTTTATGCCATGGCCACAGGGTGGGTCCATATCAAAAGCTGATTTGCAACACATGATGACGTACTTACATGCAACATACATGGGCAAAAAGTTAGACAAACGCCTAGCTGTTCTAGTGCTTTGGAAAATTGTATGAACAGAGAAAGGAAGAGGAACCACCAATAGATTGGATACTTAATGTATGTTCAGAGGGGGGTGAGACGCCTACCGCGCCACCCACCCCCGCCAAAACAAAGATTGAAGAAAATAAAGATGAGGGGTTATACCCGCTGAGAGAACTTAAAGCAGCTATAGGGTATAGCAACCCGGCATATGAGTCACCTACACAAAGTAGTGATGAAAATTAAAGAAAAGAAAAGGATAAGGATATCACCTCCACAGTCCCAAGGGACAGGGAGAGACATGATGATGAAAGAAGGGACAAGACACAGACAAGTGCATCTCTCGATAAGGAGAAGGCAAAAAATGGAGGAAATGAAGAAAGAACTGATGAGATAGCATTCGCAAAAACGAATGGATGCGAGGGCAAATTCTATTGAAATTTGATGACAAAGTCATTGATGATACAATGCAAAGAGAGAGGCTAGATGATATACAGAGAAAAGAGAAAGAGAAAGAAGTAAGAGACAAAAGAATAAGAAAGAAAGATAGACAAAGGCGAGAACAGCTATATCGCAAAGAACAAGAAAGACAGCTTGATCACAAACAGAGAGCAGCCAATGATCAAGATAGACAGCAGCAGCAAAGGTCAGAAGAAGAGCAAAGAATACTAGAGAAGAGAATAAAGAGATGAAGGGATGAGGAAATCTGAAAGGCAGAGGGACGTAGAAATGAAAAGAAAAAGGAAGAAGAGAGGGTCAGAGAAGAGGAGAGGAAGCGCAAGGAATTTGACAACCATGTAGAACAAAAACGAAGACAGAGAGCATGCGATCTCGAATATCTGGGAAGAGAGGTTAAAATCCATGATCCAGTGGTAGATTGGGAAGACATCGAAAAATTATTTCCTGAATACGATTCAGTACCAAGCACGTCTAGGGCAAATATTGAAGATGGCTTCGACACCAGAAGCATCAGAGAAACGATAAATAGGATATGTGACGAAATAGGGCTAGAACAAATACCACAAGGAGAGGGGGAAGACGAGCGCCAAGAGAGCACTCAACTTTACGACACTGAGGATGTTTCCCGAAGTAGTGGGAGTAGAGAACTATCCCTGGATAGACTAGAAATAAGTAGAAATAAAAAGGACACAAGAAGTGGCAAAGGACACAAGAAGTGGCACGAGTTGGGCACAGACAATGTCTGACTCAGAAAGAGAGGAGCCTGAGGAAAAGGAAGAAGAGAGGAGGAGCGAAAGACGACTCCCAAGGGAGAAAGGGATACGATGGTCAGACACTAGCGAGTCCGCACCAAGGGCATCAGAGTCAGCCACACAGTCGGACCGACACGAAGGGGTATCTCATGGTCAGAGGGGGGTGTCTCCACCGCCTTATGTGAGCAGGCTTAGGATGTTACCAGGCAGGCGGTGATGTGGGAATATTACCCCTGCAATAGATAGGAGAACAATGAGAGAAGAGAGAGAGAGCTATTCATTCCAATTTCCGTTACTCGAGAAAGGGGATGGGGGGGCAGACCACAATATATTCCATGGCCGCACATGGATCGAGAAAATCTGAAAAATAAGCTTCCAATGCTGACATCGGGAGCTGGAAAATGGATACGTGAGTTGGAAAAAATGACAGGATGAAACACGTTAGCTATAGGGGATATCAAGGGTCTCTTAATCGCCATATTTTTTGAGAGAGCAGACGATGCGTGGACACGGGCAGGTTACCCCGATGTGACCACAATCAATACCGCGCATGAAGGAGCTCCATTTAACAATTGAGGAGCAACAGTATGAAAGGCACTACGAGTACTTTACCCAGACACTTCTGATATGGGAGCTATAATGACACGTAAAATGACGGAGTCTGAGGATCAGTTAATTTACATACAGAATTTTCAAGACGCGTGGGTACTCGAGGCTCATGAATCTTGGACGAAATCTATACCTGTGTTCTACCATATATTGTGCCAAGGGCTGCTAGAACCAGTGCAGAAACAACTTAAGAAATTGGTAGGAATTGAGGCTAAACCTTGGTCAGAAATACAGCTGACCATCGCAGGCTACTGCAAGAGAAGAATCGCAAAAAGGAAGCTACATGAAATGGTGAGGAAGCGAAATTGGTACAGAAGCAATTGTCAAAATACGCTCTTGAGGGAGCCATGATAACTAGCGCAGCTGAATCAGGCATGCAGCAAGTCAATAATCCACAACAGAATAATCAGGGCAGTACTGGGTTTTACCCAAGGGGAAGATGATTTAGAGGAAGAGGATGGCAGAGCAATCAGGGAGGTTTCCAAAATAACCAAGGAGGTTTTCAAAATATACAACATAGTAATCAAGGTATGTCAAATGGACAAATTATCCAACCACCGCCAGTATGTTGGTTGTGTGAGATGACAGGGCATTTCACGCGTACATGCAGAAACCAAGGCATGATACAGAACAACGAAGGGACAGGAGCAGGCATGGTGAAGCCACCTGCGCCTTTATAACACGCAGTTGCACAGAATCACACAGCGCATCAACAAGCACCAGGAGCGCAACACGGGTTGCAACCTCAGAATGCAGTGAGTTTTTCACAAGGGCAGTCCCAACAGTCATCGCTGCAATTGTCACAAACAATGAGCTCAGGGCAGACTATGAACCCTGGAATGGGAAATAACTCTGCCAATGGGGGAAATCCATCAGCACACAGTGGGCCCAAGCTATATATGGATTCGGACAGCTCACTGGGAACCCTGATGTGTTATATCCTATCAGTGACACCGGACCCTCACCGGGAACCTAGGGTGGATGTCATTATAGGGGATAAAGAATATTCCTTCTTAGTTGACACAGGTGCAACACACTCGTGTATACGTGAAGGCAAGTTTTCCTTGTCCGGCGAGGCCATAAATACTCAGAGTTTCACAGGATCTACAAGTCGTGTTCCCTTCACAAATGTACTTCCAGTTTCTATAGGAGAATGTGAAATGAATATACCTTTATTATATTCACGACAGACCCCAGTAAACATTTTGGGTCGAGATTTAATGACAAAGTTAAACATGACAATCTCTTTCACGAAGAAGGGCATAGTATGTTCAACTCCAGGAATGCACTATTCAAATGTATGCAAAATGATTAAAGCATACGCAGGACACACAGCCATGAGGGCTATCCCATTAGAGCCAGAAATATTTGCATACGGAATGTGCGTGTTAATGGCAGGACTGCCAGGTCTTGCAGACAAAATCATGAGAACCCCAGATGAGTTTCTATTTAGATCCAGAATACCAATGCATGAGGATAAGGGACAAGTATTTCCCTTGATGATACACACAACTGCCTTGCGAGGAAGAATGGCCTTGATAGATGGTTATGATGACGAAGGCCGACAATGGTGCGCAGTAATCACCTTTGAAGAAGGATATCGATTGACTGACTTCACTGATGATGATCTGTTTGAAGAGCAAGCAGATAGGGGAGAGACAATGGTGGAAGTGAGTCTCGCCTTTTGGGTGATAAGGATTAAAAGAGAAGTGCCTCAGAGAATGATGTTGGTGCAAAACCATCCTGAATATTTTGATGACAACATGGCCCAGGTGCCTGTCCCAGTGTGGACCACAGGACCCTATGACGTAGGCCTATTGAAAGGGGTTGGAGAAGTGAAAATCAAACTGAAACCAGGAGCAATTCTACCAAGAGCCCGACAATATCCCATGTCTAGAGAGGCAGATGAAGGAATTTTTAAGACAATTCTGGCTATGATGGAGCAGGGCATTTTAGTGACGTCAGAGCCGTCATGTAATAACTCAATTTATCCGATCAAAAAAACAAAGGGAGGGTCTCGGATGTTAATTCAGGATTTACGCCCAATAAATGATATGGTTGAGGCTGAGTTCCCTCTAGTCCCGAACCCGGCTACAATTCTATGTACTATACCTGTTGAAGCAAAATATTTCATGGTGATTGACTTGAAAATCCTGTTGCACCATGACTCACAGGATCTGACGTCATTCACATTCAGACAGATGTGTCTGAAAAGCACGAGGCTACCCCAAGGATACTGTGAGTCTCCTTCTATTTTTAACAGAGTCCTGCAGATGGACCTCAGCAATAGTGCATTAGTAAGCGTTGTCCTGCAATATGTGGATGACATCTTAATTTGCAGCATGACAGAGGAGCCATGCAGACACGATTCTGTTCAGCTATTGACTATACTGGCTGAGAAAGGATATAACGTTGACAAGGAAAAGCTACAATATTGTCAAAAAGAAATGCTGTACATAGGCCAGTTCATCTCACAGGAGGGGAAAAAGAGTGGCCCCAGAAAGGGCTGAAGCCATACTGAACACGGCTAAGCCACACACGATAAAACAGATGCAGAGCTTTTTAGGCCTGTGCAACTATGTCAGAGCATGGGTCTACGACTATAGCTCATACACTAATCCTTTACTTCAGGCCCTAAAGAAGACCCAAGTGATGAAAGAAAAGATTGAATGGTCTGAGACCATGGAGGCAGGATTTGCTGAACTTAAAAAAGCTATTTGCACAGCACCAGTTTTAGGGATTCCCAATTATGCAGAAGAATTGTACCTGTTTCTCACACGAATGGCAGCGTTATGACGGCAGTGCTCACACAGAGAACCACATTGAGGTACAGGCCCCTGGCATATTATAGTGGGAATCTGGACCCGGTGATGAAAGGCCATTTCCTCTGCAAACAAAGTTTAGCTGCCACAGCGTTCGCCATCGAGAAGGCTACAACTATTGTAATGGGATGCTCAATGACATTGTATGACGAGCACTCGCTATTTGCTATCCTAGAGAAACCTAAGGGTACACTGACATCTCAGAGAGCTTCTGCTTATGAAGTGATCATATCGAATCCATCGATTAAAATAGTCTGATGTAAGATAGAGAACCCAGCTATGTTTCTAGCAGAGCCAGTCACTGAAGGAGAGCCGATCCATGACTGTCCTAACTATGAAGAATTCTATGATGAGATCCCCAGAGTGAAAGAAAACGCTTTGGCAGTAGGAGAAAATGTATTTATTGACGGTTCTTCAAGAATCAATCAAAATGATGGGCAGAGATATACAGTTGTCGCGGTAATGAGACACACCGCAAATGGATAATTTAGAGTACTACTTAGTGCACAAATACCATCTCACTATTAAGCACAGGCTGCAGAACTATTAGCGTTGATACCCCCCACTGAGAATAACGCAGACAAGGAAGTAACGGTGTACAGTGACTCTGTATATGTGACGTCAAGAGTGCACGCAGGCTTACCGTGCTGGAAAAGGAGTGGTGACCTCCGAACAGACGGCACACCAGTGCAGCACTCAGCCTTATTGGACAGGCCGATCAAGGCACTACAGCTCCCAGTGGGCATAGCGGTCGTAAAATGCGCCACCCACACAAAAGGGACAGATTTGATCTCATGCAGAAATCAGGCAGCAGAAACAGGAGCCAAAAGGATGGCATCCAAAAGTGAGACAATCATGGAAGTAGAAGTCACCCATACCAATGAGAGAATGTTGGTTGCACGAACTACACCTGAAAACTATAACAATCTAGGGCAAACACGGTTGATGGAACTCAAAGGGGAGGCACCACAGGAAGAGAAAAATTGATGGAAATGGCCGGGGTGTTCTTTAAATCCCTATGACAGTTTGTGGCGACAAGACAGCACTGGTAAACCGGTGATGCATATAGCCCTGTTAAAGTTAGCACTGGAGCAGATACATTACCTAGCACATATGACAAAAGAGACTCTTGCAGCAACGCTCACAGAAGACTGGTTCATACCGAATTTAACCAAGCACTTTGCATTTTCTATAGTGAACTGTATAATCTGCCAACAATTCACAGCTGGGCATACATTAAAAGTAATGAGAGGAGTCATCCCCAGGCCAAATGGGCCTTTTCAGCACTTGCATGTCAATTTCGTCGACATGATTCAAGTAGGTAACGGGTACAGATACTTAATTGTTGTGGTGTGTCCATTCTCTAGATGGTTAGAGGCAGGTCCATGTACACACCCAGACTCTACCTGTGCGGCCAAATGTTTGTGAGAGAAGTGTTCCCAAGGTGGGGGGGTGTGAAGTCATGAGATCAGATAATGGACCTCACTTTGTAAATGAGACATTCAAATAGATTAGCTTGCAGCTTAGTATAAAGCACAAGTTCTCCTTGGCGTATCATCCACAAGGTAACGGAACCTGTGAGAAGCTCAATGGCTTATTAAAGGAAAGAATAACCAAGATGAAGCTTACTCTAAGAATGGGATGGTTGCACCGCCTTCCTTTGGCACTGTATGCACTCAGTAACCAACCCGGATCTGACCATCATCTTACATCATGCCAGATAGCCACAGGAAGAAGAATGCACACACCCCTGACACCCGAGATAGAGCGAGATGTGATGCCCAGTCCAGAGGAAAGATCTTAGGGTCTGAAATGCAAAATTACTTGAATTGCATGACATCTTGCCTCACTGTAATTTCAGACCAGCTGGGCAGCACGGAACACAGAAGGAGATACGACTGCAGACACAGCTCAAGGACTTTGTGTACCATCCGTTTTCCCTGGAGATACCGTCCTTGTAAGGAACCATATGAGGAAAAGGTGGGGCAAGCCAAGATTTAACGGTTCCTTTACAGTGGAGGACTGCACTCCTTCCGCAGTGAAACTAAAAGGCAGGAGAGCTTGGATTTTCCTGGGTGATATCAAACCCTACATCGGAGAAGCCCCCCTGCCTGCACCCCAATACGAGGAGACTATGAGCGATGGGGAAGAACCACAGCATGTGCAGATGAGATCCATGATGAAGAAAAAGGACGCATGACCAGCCAGACAAAGACAAGGAACTTCTTGCAAATTGTGGCCTAAAATTAGACACTTCCTCTGATCAAAAAGGGGATAAAGACATAAATGAAGGACACTCTGTGCATCCTAGTTGCAGGGTGAAGAAGAGAATTGCACATATAAGCCACAACATAGTCTGTTGAACTTGAACTTTAAATAGAGGCACAGTACAACTGTGACGAGGAAAGGACATGCCACATTTTGATTGAGGACAAATAAATTGGAAGAACATACAGTATCCAGACGCATTTCACACCGAGACCATATTCGGAATCGCTTATGATGTCCCACAGTAGCAGCATTACCAAGGATGTGGTGACATACTTCAATCTAGTGCTAAAATCATACACGTCATTGGTGGGGTGGATCACCAGTGTCACTGACTTTCTTCAAGATCCCGAGAACGAAAAGGCAATAAGAAGATTGCTCACTGTAATTGTCGAACAATTTCTCCTACTTCCTGAGTACAGCGAGGAGAAGCAAAATGTCCCAAGCAGAGAAGGAAATAAATGAGCTTGTCAATACTTGGTTCTTTCGAAAAATCAAAGACTGCCCAAATCTTGTCAGAAGAACGACAGACACACTCACGTTTCTCTGAGATCCAGCAAATACAGGGCATCTAAGCCAACTCCTAAATAAAATTGTGATCTTAGTTGCACTCCACGCAAACGGACAGTGCAGACATTGTTCATAAGTAAGGTAAAAGCTTACAGTCCTGAACGCCAGCAAAATGGGACAGATGTCCCTGTCCCCAGAAGACAGTAGATTGGCACACAATGTTCTCTTTCGTTTAGTCAGTGATTTTCCAGAGCTAGTGGGGAGACCACATCGATGTTGACGTCCTCACATTCATCAGAGACCCAACCAATATTGCACAAATGGGCATGCTCTTGCATGGAATAGTGCTTCAAATGGAACTTTCTAACCATCAGCAGAACTATCTGAGGATATTCTAAAAGCTTTTCTGCCGAGGGACAGATCGAGAGAGCATTGCCAGAGATTTCCTTTCTTATTTTCCATTGACAAAGACAACATGTCTTCAGGACTGAAGCAGATAAGAGGCGTAGACTGGGAATTTACCAATTTTGAACATGCACAGTAAAGAGACTTGCTGAATTATTGCCTAGTAAGAACACTGCATCCTGAGACAATAAACAATCTGTTATTCAAACAAAGGGGGACAATCATTTAAATATTAAAAATGTACATTTTGGCGAATGATCGAGATGGGGATCCAGAGCAGCAACCTTTTCCTCCAGCAGGAGGAAAGACGTCCACGGTTCTCTAGAAGTAAATGCTGCCGCCTGACCTACAGAGGCATAATGTATTTGTGTATTATATTCATTATTGTTTTACTGTCACTAACGATCAGAACTGCATTTTTCATTGGTGCACAAAGCGTTCCAATTCCAATGCACCCACCTAATGATGAACGCATGAAGCATACAATGGCATCCAGACCTTACATAATCATTCCCGTCTCTAGAAAATCTGTTGGTGGATTGAATGAACTTGAAATAGATGTGATTAGGAATGACAAACACACACACTTGTGGTAACAAACAAAAAGGAAAGCCAGAGACAGGGTCGGCAAAGCATGAATGTGGCAAGATTACAGACAACCACCCGCATGCAAACACAGAATGCACACGCAACAGGCCTAATGTCAATGACTGCAGAACCACAATCCAAAACATGGGAGAAGAAAAGACTCTCTACTATCAGAATCCCACTGCAATCAAAGTGAAAAGACAAATGATAGAACCCTGAAAAGACAAGAGGAGTTGGAGAAGAAACCAACAGAAATAACAGTAATAAACACCTCTGAGACGACACTGATGGAGATGAAGACAAACTCAAAGAAACTCTCACGAGCACAGTTGATAGCAGAATCCATCTGGCCGTCATTAGCCATAGCCAGGAAATGGCAAGAGGTTATAGAGAGAATTGCCAGACTTTCCTCAACTCAAAGGGCACACATTAGGAGGCCTGCACCATGGACCGGGATACATGAGGATCTTCCAGCAAGAAAGAGCCATACAGATGCATTCAGGGATGTAGTAATAGCAAACTACATGAAAACCTTAAGAATCAAGAGGAGTATAGACAGAGATGACAACAAATTAAACAATTACCTGGACAGCACAGCACATTTGGGAAACAACATTTGGTACCAGCATATGAAAGCAGTTGGAAGGCGAAGTTCAGAAGGGGAATGCTTTGTTTGTGCACTCCTGCCATACAACATGGAGAAGTCCAAGATCTTCATAGCTGTAGAAATGAATGTCCAGACAGCACACTGTCTGTCGCACATAGCCATGTGCAAGACAAGAGGCAAGTTCATGGGTAGTGATGCCTCACTGAAATGGGCAACTGAAGCAACTGATCCTGATGAAGACGATAATGTCCAGGACATAAAGACAAGAAACAATAGAAAGACAAAACACATTGTGATCAGATATGAGAAGCCTGGAGTTAAAGGAGCAGAAATCAGAAGAGAAGCAAATCAGAAACTAAATGTCCAAGGAAAAACACCAGAAGAGGCTCGAAGTTGGAAGAACAGAGGCCAAATACAAATTTGGGGAACAGTGCTTTCACCAGACGGATGGGAGAAAGGAGTAGTGAGATGCAGAGCATGGATGGTCATAGGTCAATACAAACCTACCATCAACATAGTGCAAAATGGATGCAAGCCATTATGGCCAAAGCTTGTAAAACTGCTGACATGGGTCGAAGACAGAGGAGGACCCCTGCAGATAGTGCCACTAGAAAACCCAAAATTCTGCTTCAGGAATAATGGCACAGGAATAATGGCACAAGAAAAATGGGAGAGAACCAGAACTGTGGACGGGTTTTTTATGCTCCAGGAATGGTGCACGGAACTGCAGTAATTATGGATCATTATTGGGCATGTGGATCCAGAGCCTACATCAGACTGCTGAAAAGCTGGGGAGGTATATGCACAATAGTGAATGTCCACATTCCAGCATTGGTGATCCCAAAAAGTGACCTGAACATTGGGTTTCCCGAAAGCAGATGCTCACCTGAGGAAAAGGAGTTCTGTGGAGCTGCTAACATGGATGAAGAGAGAGAATTACTTCTCTGCCAAACCAGAAGAAGCCTTTCATGCAATCCCATATGAATATAGGCTGTTCAGCCTCACCTCATCAGTGTTCACTACTATTTCAATGCCAAGAATTCAGGTATGAACAAATACTAAATGATTGCAGATAACCAGATGTGAGTTACTGCAGACCATCAACACGACAAATAAAGGATTCAATGCGATTAAGGAAGAGTTAAGAGCCATCCGACTGATGACTCTCCAGAACAGATATGTGCTTGACATGATCACAGCTATGGATGGAGGAGTTTGTGCAAAAATCGGAGAATCATGTTGCAGATGTATACCTTCTCACAATGAGGAAAATGGAACTTTAACAGAAGCGATAGTTATGCTGACAAAACTGCAGAACCAGATGATTGACGAAACTGACGAAGTGGATGATGACAACTGGCTTGGATCACTATTCTAATGGGTCCCACAATGGATGGCAGATGCATTCAAGTTCCTGGCAGCCCTGCTGGTAATGCTATTACTAGGCTTCTCTGTCATTAAGATAATCATTTCCCAATGCCAGAAAAATGTGAAGAAAGCCATAGGGATGAAGATCATGATTGACGTCAAGCCAGGACGGAAGCCCAATGCCGTCGCCAACAAAATTGCCCTCCTCCAAGCTAAGATAGAAGCTAAAAAAGCCAACCTTGCCACCAAAGATAACCCCAACAGCAAAATAGACCACCCCACCCCTAATTGCCCCGCCTTCCACTTCTCACCAGTCACAGAGGAGGAAGTAGTCAAGATAATCGCCAGCCTCAAACCAACTGCAAAGGGGACATATGTCCCGCCTCCGTCATCAAAGATGGAGCTAATGAGTTAGCCCCTCTCATCACCTAATTGATTAATTCCTCCTTCAAAAACTCAGTGGTCCCCATCAACCTCCAAGAAGCGTGGGTCCTCCCCCTGCTCAAAAAACCGAACCTAGACCCTAACGCCCCCACAAATTACAGACCCATCACCACAGTCCCATTTCTCCTCAAAATCTTGGACAGGGTTGCCTACCCCCAAATACAACAACATTTGGAAGACAACAACCTTCTAGGCCTGCGACAATCCGGCTTTAGACCAAGGCATGGCACCGAAACTGCCCTCTTGGATCTAAAAATCCAAATGGATGATGCCAAAGACAAGGGCAAACTGGCCATTTTGATCTTGCTGGATCTCTCCGCCGCCTTTGATCTAGTTGACCACCAGATCCCCACACAACACCTCTCCTCGGCTGCAGCATTCTCACAGAATGCCACTAAGTGGATCCAGTCATTTCTGACTGACAGGTCGACTAGGGTCTTCGCCCCCTCCACGGCTGCGGACCCCATCCCAATCCAATGTGGAGTTCCGCAAGGCTCCTGCATTTCTCCCACACTGTACAACATCTTCACTAAGCTCCTCTTTGACCGTCTTGACGATCTGGGTGTCAGCTACACTAATTACGCGGACGACACTCAGGTCCTCATCACTCTCACAGGCAGCTACGAAGAAGATGTTGCAAAGCTTAATGAAATCTACCTAGAAATCCAAGCCTGGATGGCCACACACAGCCTTTGTCTCAATGACGACAAGACAGAACTGCTTATCGTAGGCTCCCAGGCTCGCCTCAACAATTGGACCACAGGTACCAATCCTTTACCATTGATGGCAACATCATAAAAGTCTCCGAAGAGGTCAAAACACTAGGTGTGTACCTCGACTCCACCTTGTCACTAAAAAAACAAATAAACACCACCATTTCAACCACCACCTACACCAATAAATTGATCAATGCCTGCAGGCCCTTTCTCTCCCCCTCAGGTTGCTTCACCCTATCCAGAGCACTGATTTTGTCTAAATTAGACTACTGCAACACACTCTACCTAGGCACCACCACTAAAAACCTGAACAGTCTCCAGATCCTTCAAAATAATGCATTAAGATGTGCCCTTAACCTCCCGCACAAGGCTCACATATCCACGGCTAGCAAATAAGCCCATTGGCTCCCTATCCGAGACAGAATTAAGTTAAGAACAGTTGTCATCACCCATAAGTGCCTGTCTCTCACTGCCCCATGCTACCTCTCAGACAAATTCTCCAGACACTGCTCCAATAGACCCACCAGAACCCCTTACCTGCACCAACTAAAGGTTCCTAACTACAACCTGAAAACAGCAGGAGATTCCAGCTTCCCAGTTCTCTCAGCACAATGCTGGAACACTCTCCCTCCTGCAATCAGATTGGAAGCCTCGTTCTGGCCATTCAGAGCCATGGTGAAATCATGGCCATCAGCTTAAACACCTAGTCTCTCACCTACACGTACGGCCAGCCACTTCTCTCCACCATGTAGAAATGTTTACCCTATCTAAATCCTATTCAGGACCACCCTGTAACTCTGTCCTCACTTTACACTGTAATTTATCTTGCACCAGGTATTCTGCACACTCTGTTCTCTGTATGTAACTGTTCAGAGCCTGGACTAATGTATGCACCCTCCCTTTACTGCTGTATTAATGTGTTCGTGTAACGATATGTAACTCTGTTGTGCACATGATTATGCGCCCAGATACCTGAGGGTTCGGACGCGCTTTATAAATAAACAAACTAAACTAAACTAAACTGACCGATGACTAAATAAGAGACTTTGTGAAGGTTAGCATTCACGCACCAGAGGGAACAAAGTTTCTCTACCCTAGGAAGAATCGAAATAATGTGGGAAGATGGGTTTACTGTAGCCCAAATGGACAATGTCAACTAATGACATGGATTAAAGACGAACATGTAAGGAAGCCTGAAAGGAGTGATTAAGATATGGACTCCAAAGACACACTTCTTCAAACCATCATGTATAGGTCCAGAAGATGAAAAAGGAATGAACCCAAGCGATGGAGGGAAGATGAATATAGAAGAACCAAGTAAGATGAATCCAAACACGGAAGTGAAAGTGGTCGATGAATCGGCCAGAGGGGGGAGTGTAGAAGATGTCCCAAATAAGGCCTGCACTCCAATCGTCCATTTTGAAGTACCAGGAAAGTTCACACCAAGATATGTGAAGTATGATGAGCAAATAAACCAGCAGAGAGCCGCAGTGGGGCTCTGCCCCGTGCCTATCGGAAGAACAGCACCTAGTGAAGTACCAGTACCAAGAAAATCATGGACAGTAAGTTATCCATTGAGGAAACCCTACCAACAAATGAGATGAAATGAAGATTTTCTAAGTACAGTCCCAGAAGAAACCAAAAAGGTCTTAATGGAAGACGAATGGTGATGTTGCAAGAACCTGAACTGACTCGCAGATAGAAGAAATGACGACCAGAGAATGACACAAAGAGATGAAATGCCATGAATCAGTATATTGTGAACCTAAAGTGAAAGGACGATGTTGAAATGCAAAGAAGTTTAAGCTGGAAGCAAGATGAAGATAGTGACCAGTTTACACCTGTAAATATGCTTGGAACTGCAAGAAAGCTACGAAAGCAGTGCGTCTTGCTATGCTTAGTAGAAGAATAGTGTGGCAAGCGCCATTATACATAATCTACCTCAAAATAAAGCACTTATATTATTATAAGTGTATTTCTACTTTGCATAAGAAACAGAATCAACCCAGGTTACTAAAGGTCAAACGAGAACAGATTCATATTTAGCAAAACGAGAAGAGATGGCTGAATCGAAACTCAGCAGAGGCAACTCGTGCCTGGAAAGCCAAGGTCATACGAATAAAAGAAGCAACAAGTAGCTACATCTAATTGAAACTAAGAACAGAATATCCTGCCTCTGAAAGGTCGAGATAAGAAGACGCAGACAGATGGCAGGCTAAATAAGAATCAAATACACAAATTGAGAGAAAATAGATAAATTCACGGTGTGGGAATCACGTCACCAGCCGAGCAAGAAGAAGCGAGGGTTCACACCTATGCTTGGCACCAGACCAGGAGGAGATATCAGAACTTTTCCAGAACATAAAATGCAGTCTCCAGGCCAACCACAGTGAACTAATTGACACATGGACACTAAAGTGATGATTGATTGTAATCTTAATCGGAGGAACGCTGCCAACCCACTCACAGTGGACCAAATAATCTAGGGTCCTATAGTTAGTAGAACCAATGAGACGTCTTACTTTTAGTGTTGTCTACAGTAGTCATTTTCGAAGGAAGGGCTATGATGCCCACCTGACAGAGTTTACCCAATCTCCTTACTCTTTTACCATATAAAGATATAGTACCTATATTAAAGTTACCTTTCCTAAACCAATAGATATGCATGTTAACTTTTGAGCGTTAAAAGTCAGTGATGTCGAGATTTTAGTATAAATGATGTTGTTTTTATGAAGTTCGTTGGAGTTTGAAGCAAGAAGGATGTTCGCATCACTGCTGATATCCATGACTCCCCATTTTCTGTTCTTGTCATTAAACTGACTCCCTTTGCCAAATCATTGAGTTGTCCTTATTGATTGGTGTTGGAGTAATGAATCTGTACCCCCATCCATCTCAAGGGTGCAGCTATCTCGTCTTAAAGTATTTCTGAGCAAGCCTCGGCTCTATGAGCAGGCCGGGGGGTCTCGGAGTACATTGCCACCTACCTTCTTGGTTATCTGACCCCTGAAAAGTGTGTCAGTTGATGCTTTTGCCGCCACTTGTTCAACCCCCTCCCTCTTCAGCTGACTCACACCCAGACACAGCCATTTCTATGCTCCACTCAGCTATATCTGATACTCTTGATGTTCTTGCCTCTGTTATGAGGATCTGCTTGAAGCACAAAGCCAAGTGCAACTCCTGGTACGACTCAGACCTCGTCACCCTTAAACGCAAGTGCAGAGTAGCTGAGAGGAAATTACATGCTTTCTGTACATCCTCTGACAAACTGGCCAGCCGCCTGCTCCAAAGTCAATACCGGCTCTCTGTCCGCACCAAAAAGAGAGCCCTCATCCAAGCACGCATCTCTGTGGCATCCAACAACTCGGCTGAACTCTTTAAAATCTGCACGGAACTGGGCAATCCTGATGCAGTCTATACCTCTCATGTCCCCTCCCAGGCCCTCTGCATAGCCCAGGCTTCTCATTTCATCTTGAAAACACAGGGCCTCCTCTCCTCTCTCTCTTCTTCTCCTCTCCCACCCTCTACTCCCTGCTCTTCCTCTGGCCCTTCTGTGGCCACCCCTTCTCCCTCTTTTCTGACTTTCCCCTGTTCTCCCCAGATAAGGTTTCTAGACAAGTCCTTTCTATGAAAGTCTCGTCAAAACAGGTTCTCCCCTGTTCCTCTAAAACCATCAAGGAACCATGTTGACACCCTGGCTCCTGCTTAGGCTGACTTCTGCAACCACTCCTTTGTCACTGGAGTCTTTCCTTCCCCCTGAAGGACTCCCTTGTGCACCCTCTTCTTAAGAAACCCTCAGCCGACCCCTCCTGCCCTGCTAACTACCGCCCAATCTCCATCACTCCTTTCTTGGGCAAACTCCTGGAAAAGCTGGCCATCTGACAGCTTAATCTTCACACTGAATTGGTTGCTTGTCTCCATGACCATCAGTCTGGCTTCAGAACTTCCAGAAGCATGAAACTACTCTCTTGAACATCCGTGAAGACCTGCTCTCAAACATTGACTTCAATACCCCTTGTGTCCTCATCTTACTTGATCTCTCTTCTGCTTTTTACACAGTCAACCATGCCATCCTGCTCAACTGTCTCCGTGATAACCTGGGTATCACTGATAAGGCCCTGGCTTGGCTGACCTCTTTCCTCTCCGATCGACCCTCACAGGTCCAACTTGGGTCCTTCCGCTCCTCTACCTCTACCTCTATCTCTGTGGTGTTCCCCAGGGGCCCCTGGCTGTTCAACCAATTCCTAGCACTTCTTGCCCAGTGCATTGCCGCTCTCTGCCCCAACTTTTAGTGCTATGCAGATGACACTCTCAGGCTCTCTTCAGCCACCTTGTCTCCTTCTCTAATCCAGGAGTGGTGTGCCACTAATGATCTCTTCCTTAATGGCAGTAAGACTGAGATTCTCCTAATCGGCACACCTTCTCCCTCCTTTCCTATTGCTCTCTGGCCGGCCTCCCTTGGCCCACTCCCTTCTCCCACCAGTGAGGCTAAAAACCTTGGGGTCATCTTCGACTGCACACTCTCCTTCTCTCCTAATTTCTCTGACGTCTGTAAGAGGTCACACTACCAGGTGCACCTCCTCACAGGTATTCTTCCATTCCTCTCCTTCCTACAGAAGTTCACTGTCTCCAGAAATCTAGCTCTCTCTAGGCTGGACTACTGTGACAGCCTCTTTCTAAATCTGCCTGCTTCTACTCTCTGCCCTCTGCAACTCATCCAGAACAAGAATGCAAGACTTGTCCTTGGCCTCAAGCCCAGGGATCGTACCTCTCCAGGACTGAAATCTCTGCACTGGCTCCAAGTGGCTGCAAGGATTAAGTTCAAAACCCTCTTCATTGTCCATAAGGCCTTCTGGGGCATGGGGCCTCAATACCTTCAACCCTCTTTTCTTAAATATCTTTCCTATAGTGCTCTTTGCTCATCCAGCTCCAACTCCCTCAGGGTCAGTGCTTAACCAAGCAACAAGTTGGTGGTAGATCTCTTTCTCTGGCTGGGGCCTCCCTCTAGAACAGCCTCCCTGCCACGCTGAAACTTGAGGAGAAACATCTCTGCTTCTGGAACCACCTCAAGACCTTCAATTCTGCTTCTGTTTTCTCTCTTCCTCTCTCCTGCTGAACTCCTCATTGAAACTGCACTGGTCACCTGGCTACCCTCTGATCTCGGGCTCAGATCCCCTCCTCCACCAGCTGCACACCAGCACTGCCTCCTGGGCAACCCCTGCACTTGGGGGATGTTTCTGTATCCCTACTGCCCCCACCAGTTCTTGACACTTGATGTTTGCACTTAACGCTGCAGTTGCCACAAGCTGGCTGCAATTTTTACCTATTGTTTACCTTATTCTATTTATTTATTACTGTTTATTCTATGTACTGTACTGTCCCCCCTTCTCCCCCGCACTTTCCCTCGCCCCCCTCCCCTGCACTTGCATGATCTCAATGTCGCCTGGCCTAGTAAGATCGTTGTCTCTGTCTTCCCTCTGTTCCCCCTCCCTTGCCTCGTCACACCTCGAAACACTTGTGTATAGGCGTGTTATAAATGTCATATCATATCATAACCATTTCATTTAGCAAAGTGCAAAGTAGTGTTGGGATGGAAATGAGCCTATCCCACGCCCTGGGTGAGCCAAATCCTATACAAAATCGTGCAGTGTACAAGGGGGGGGGGTCCACATTATAAAACTCGGCGCAGATATAATATAGTACAAATGATAGATACATAACCCTAGTGTGTGCGTAGAAAGAAATGTCATTTTGTAATAATGGTGGATATATAGTCTGACACGGCAGCGCGGCACAACTCTTTGCTGCAGGGAAGGACTCAACTAAGCCCAGATCATTAACACAGGATGAGCCAGCAAAACCAGTTCTCACGGATGCGGCCTCTTGTCCCTTCATTAGTGCAATTACTCTGTATCACTGGGACGAATGTGCACTGCAAGGCCGTTAGACAACACCAGGCTTCTCGCAGTGCCCATTCATCACAGCCAAACTGCCAGCAGGCCTCAACCGCCACCCAGCCTACTCAGAGTCATAGCCCACACCACCGACCTGACCCCCACACCGCTGCATTCTAAGATAAGTAAATGACCCAGCCCAAATCATAAACTAACTGGCCATAAAAAATCTAAGCATGGGAGACTGCTTCACCTCTTCACATAAACACCTCAGAACGGATGAATGACCGACTGTTTGCAATTTATCTATGCATCACTGGGAAACAACCACTCTTAAGCTCTTTCTCACTAACATCAGGGGACAGCACCTAACGGGGACACCCGCCACCTTCCGAATCTAATATGCCCGACAGGCGCCAATAGTAATACACCCCCTAAAATTTACAGACTAGGCTGCGCTTACCTTGTACCATTTGAGTTTATTGCTTTATTGCTCATGCCACATTTCCAAGGCTGCTACGCATGCACTTGCAGCTACGAAACCTCTATGCCACACACAACTCCTCTCCACAGGATGGCTATTAGGCTCATAGTATTTACCTAATTTAAACATAGCGCTAGTGTACACTCCAGTGAGCCGCACAACAGCATGCCCTTGACTGGTAACGACTACAAACAATGCTTATTTTCTAACATGTGGTTATACATGCTTAACACAAAGGTTAATCAAACAGAGCCTTACTCAAGAGCTCAAATCAAGAGATCCTCTCACTTAACGACCAACCTCCACCAATTCACACAAGGTAAATCATCTGAACGTTCTGTATTACAGCCTGACAGGCCTCACAGGTCCTGCCATCTGGACCACAATATCTAACTTCACTCCCCTTCTCTCCTTTTCCTTGGTGCAACCTTTCAATTTGAACTGCATACCTTGCTACATATCTATGTTGAATAAATTATGTCATGTTAACTGCTGCCACTCGTATGCCAATCCTTTCACGTTATGCCACCATAACAATGCCTGCAAACCGTATTAAACATGCTTATGCTAACTAACTGTGAACAATCTAAACATAATCACTGATATATGACAATAGTAATGTAATTAACTGCACTGCTATGCTTACAAACACTTCACCTTGACTGTCATGCAACCGGTTTGGTACTTGTCCACTCTTATTACACTTGTCACTACATGTACACTTATCACAGCCTTGAAAAAGACCCCTGTTGGGTCGAAACACGTGGCGGCTTCAAGTGTGCCAATAAATCATTTCTCCACCTATGGGAAAAACAAACCAAATGACACAGACTTTTCATTTATCGTGTCTAGAACTTAGACAAAATAGGGTTATCTAATGAACTTTGATCTAGTACCTAGGTGAACTTGGCTCTTAACCAGTTTCACAGCAAACTTGTTGAGACTCACGAGTAGCATCTCATAAGAAACGCTGACCGAATGCAGGATCAACAAATATGATCAGCACAGTGATCTACATATTCTTGTGCTCTCTCACCCTTTGTGTACTTAAGCAGATGACAACCAACTCTTCTTCAGACTACCCTACGCATCTCTTCTGACTTCCTCTGTCATTCCTGATTGCCTGTCCGCTATCCAGTCTTGGTGTACCTCCAATGACCTCTGTCTCAATGCAGTAAGACTGAGATTCTTCCTATTGGGACTCCTGTTCCCTCTTTTCTCCCCTCACTCTGGCCACCCTTGATGGGCTCTCCCCCTCTCTTTCCTCTGAGACCAGAAACCTGGGAGTTTTCTTTGAATCCTCTCTCTTTCATTCCTCACATCTTGGAACTTGCCAAGAAGGTCTATATCTAATTTTACCTCCTCAGAGGCATCCTCCCTTTCCTCACTTTTCCACAGAAGCTTAATAATCTCTCCACTTCTTCCCAGTTGCAGGAAAGGACCACATTTAAGTCCCTCTGTATCACCCATAAGGCTGTCTGGGGATGGAGACCATGCTATCTGCAACTTTCTCTCACCAAATACTCTCATTTCATATCCCTCTGATCCTCCGGCTCCAACTCTCTGCTTGTCAAGTGCTTCTCTAAGCAGAGAGTGGGCAGCTGTTTCCTTTCCTCAGCTGGCTCCCTCCTCTGGAACAGCCTCCCCCTTTCCCTCCATCTTGAGCCGGATCTCCTCAAGTTCTGCAAGCACCTCAAGACTTTCCTCTTCTCCTCCTCATTCCCTCCCTCCCTCCCTCGCTAAACCGCAAAGTCGCTCTGATTGCTGGCCTGGGCCTTTATGTGTCCTTCTGGGTCCTGGCCTTCTGTCCGATCATCCACAGCATTCACCCTCACCCTGCACTTGCCTTCGGGCACCACTTAGCTTGTGTTGTCTCACAGGCCTGCACTTATGGTATGTGCTGGTAACCCCTCTTCCATCTAGTGGTCACTGCCCGGCACTTACCTGTTGCATTTGCAAACAGCCATCTGGCACTTACCTGTTCCCGTGGCATTTGGCCCTCTGGAACTTCACCCCCCTGCAGAACCTCTAGCACATACCCCCTTTCCCTGTACCTTCTCTCCCTCTCTGCAATTGCATGATCCAAATGTTCACACGGCCTAGTAGGACCGCTTTTGTATTTTGCTCATCACTGTTATCATATTCCATTGTCTTGTTGTCCCCTTGTTTGCGTCCATTTGCCCTGTGGGCACTTTGAAACAAAATTTCTTGAAGTATAAGCACCTTACAAAAGCCCAATAAATAAATAAATAAAATCACAAGAATAATCCTTCTAAGTCAAAGTCAAAAGCAGGGGGATTTGGCTACCAAGTGACAACATTTATGGTTAGGGGGATTGCCAAGCATCGGGCCCTATAAATACGCTGCTTACCCAAAAGCCAAAGCCGATTTTGCTGATGCCATGCCATGATTGCAGGGGGTACAAGCTCTGAGCATCACCTTAAAGGCATTCTTTAAGGTGCAGTGGGTTTTGATTGATTGAATAATGTGTCATTCTGATATTTTAGTCCTTTGATGCAGGCACACCGAATATTGCTTCAGTGAATTGAGCATTGTGATTTCACTTTAGCAGTGTTATACCTTTCCTTAAAGAAAGGATAAAGAGTGAACAGGGCTTTTTGTATTGAGAATATGAATTAAGCCCCAAGATTAGAATTTTTATGGGAATTTATTTAGATAAAGAAAAGTGACTTGCTACCTTCCAAACATATGTGTTTTGAACCTTAGGTCGAACTAGTGTGAAGAACTGAGGGACATTGAAGACAACTATGTGTTTGAACAATGTGTTGAATTAGCGAGATGATCTAAGGGATTTAGATACTTATTGTATATGCAATGTTGGTCGTTCTTGACTGTGAGATATAGTGATACTGTGAAAGGCTTATTAACAACACTGTGTTATGTGTTGACGGTTGCCTCTCCTCAAAGTCTTTCTGTTTTGTCAATCTCTCTATCCCTGTGTGTGTATTCAGAAGGGACACAAGAAAGGATGCAGAATGGTTGCCGAACCCAAGAGTAAACTGTCAGGTTTTGAGGGTTGTATATTTTTGTGAATATGATGCCGATGAAGTATAAATCTAATCAGTGCAACATGAGCATAGAATCAGCTCTGAATTGGTCAAGTGGAGATGTTCTCTATGGTCAGTCCAGTGGCTGAGAGCTTCTCGCATCTCATTAGAGGAACACTATACCTTTCTCTGAAAGGAGCTGAAAGTAAGGATAGAGTTCGAACTAAAGGGGATGGCTAATATACAAAACACACGACAAGTGGTGCCCATCTAACATGGGGCCCTCGAGGTTCTCTAACCTTCTCATTGTCATAGCATATAGACATTCGTTGTCATGCCAAGAATGCACAGAGTTTTGTTTTGTTAAGTATTACGTCTTTTCCTTTGCTAGCAAAGAGCAGCGTAGGTTTCACTGAGAAGGCCTTCTAACAATTAAAAAGACATAACAAGATAGGGAGCCAAGGGAGACATACCTATTAGCTAGAGACAAGCACCATGAATACAAATCTCCAGAGCTGCATAAATCATGGGTTTACTGTTGAGATCTAAAAGTCCTAACCCTTGCGACAGTAGGCAGGAACAAAAACCTGTTGAACTGTTCACTGTGAGTGCTTCAATAACACGCACAGTACCAGATTTACCATCTGACGGTGCTGATGAAGGGATTTTTGAAATAATAGCTGGTGGGATGTACATGTCATTCACACATGACAAGTACTTTCCTTTGCAATGCATAGATCAGGTAAATGGCTGGCTATGTGCATACAATGTGTACAAAATCAATCAAAATTGTATAATACAAGTGCAGCAGCCTCAGAAACACATTTCATTACCTACTGAGGTGTTTTATTCATATGTAAAAACACCCTGAGTGAGAATTAGGAGTAGATTCAGATGCATTGAATACAGAGCACATCAGGCAGGAAAACCTATATACTAAAATACTGAGCCGAAACTCCGGCTTTCTATAGAATAGTATGTTAGCTGGTCTGCACAAGGATCAAGGTGCCCACCAGGGAATGCGAGACATGGGATCCTGCTTCAGGACCCTTGGTGTCATGAGAGGACACTGTGATTTTATCCCATCAGAGAGCTTACAGTGCCAATTCATACTAGGGAATACCTTCTTTTAAAATACCAATATGATAACTGCAAGTGGAGGCTAAAACAGCGAGCAGAGATACAGTGTAGTCCTATGCTACAATCTCAGGATCAAGCGATAACATATGTGTCTGTACAAACTGACCTAGAGGATACAAACCTCATCATCTGGAGAAAATGTTCCTTCAAGATGGATCATGTAAAGTTGGGGTTTCTAGAATTGGAACTTTGATATTCAGAGAATACTCTAAACATAAAGGGTCATCTAAGCAGCAGGAGTCAAATAAATATCAGATAAAAGCACCATCAGGTCCTTCCTCTGTGAAATCAGTAGAGGGCACCTAGCAGGTGACTGACACCATGGATACAAGAACCTCTTGTTTAAGTTCAAAAGATTCCTTGGACGTCTGCCTACAAGTCCTTTGACAATGTGCGGTTAAACACTACACCGCAAAATAATGTTAACACTTACTCTGAATCAGGTCGAATTTCCAGACAATAAAAACTCCCCTGTAGCCAGTGAGAGGCTTAGATAAAAATAGCAAGTACCATAAAGCATGGATTTACCATTAAACATGTACTGACAGTGTGTGGAGTTTAGTTTAGTAGATGTTTAAACAAGATATAATGAATGCAGAACTAAATAGAGTGTGCACTTTTAGCATAGCCCACGCGCAAGCAGCATTGCAATACAACAAATGTAAACCTATATAAATCTCTATTTAGCCTTAGACACAAAAAGGTGCAAAGACATATGAAAGAAATAAAAAGTTCTCCTTTTAAAACATGTCAGTTTCAATGTGCATGCCATCCTTTGCAGCATGCAATTAACATGCATGCATTCACATTTAAATCTAGTACAGTACAGATGTGGTTATAACATGCAACAACTGCATGAGTATGGCTTTGACAGTCAGCCCTACATAGAATGGAAATACCTAATCAGACAATTCAGTGAATGTGTGCTCTCGCAGACCTCTCCTGGTAAGTCCATAAAACTCTTGTTAAATAGCTCAATAATAGTTTACATAGGCCATCCATGATGCCCCACTAAATGAGGAAATTGTATTGTATGTCAATTCAGATAATGTGCTTTGCACAGCACATTCAAGAATATTCAGTTACTCTATCAAGTGCTGAAAACAAAAGTGAATTTTTTCTCCAGCGTTTTCGGAACATGTTAACATAATGGTGTAATTAAGATGTCTAGTGTTTGACCATAACTAGTAATAGGAGCCCTTACATTTAGGAAATGGGACACATGAATTGTAGTCTGTTTAACGTGCATCAATAGAAGGCATTTGCGTGTACCAAGGTATGTTTAATTGCTCAATTTAATAGCCAGAAAACACAGAGCTGAAAATCCAGATCAAACAGCTTTTAAAAATACAGCACAATCACATTGTTAGTGAGCCCTTTAAAGTAGTACGTACTGGGGATCCCCAGAACTTACTACTTTAATCCCAGCACTGAAATAAATTTGATGATATAGCAACACGTTTATAATTCAAACAAATATCTTCAGAATAGATTCATAGACTTAAATTAAGCAAGAAAGCATGGCTTTTTACAGTATAGTAAAGCCCAGGTTACAAATTAAACAGGGGCCGATTCATGGAACAAACGTGCGCCGAAAATCTTTGCGCAAGCAGGCGCAAGCAGCCGCAAGCGCAAAAAAACAGGCGCACGTGCGATTCATGGAAGTCCCTGCGCGTGTTTTCCTCGGGATGCGCCAAACCCCTACATGGCGAAAACATCACTGCAACATCCCGAAAGGCATGCGCGACGCGCACAGTGAAAGCGCACAACCTCGGCGCATACACCAGAAAGTGGGCGGAACACGGGGCGTAACGCGCGGAATGGGGAACAACGCGCGAAAATAAGGGTGTAACTGGGGATGTACTGCAGGGAAGCAGACGGAACGCCTACACGCACTAGAACCACACGTATTCATGGAATCGAATAGGGCAAAGCCACGCACAGCCAAAGACACGCACAAGCCGAAACACGTCCGCCACACGAAGGCAGGCGGTAGCATCCCTGCGCATTACAAAAGTGGCAACATACAGCAATTGGGCCTGTGCGAGCGGGGCACGTGTATTTCGGGGGTGCGCGGGAAGTTACACACGCGATTGAGCAGGGTACGTGTATTTCAGGGGTGCGCGGGAAGTTACACACGCGATTGAGCGGGGTACGTGTATTTCGGGGTTGCGTGGGAAGTTACACATGCGATTGAGTGGGGTACGTGCATATCAGGGGTGCGCGGAAAGTATCACACGCGATTCCATCAGGGTACGTGTATTACAGGGGTGCGCAGGAAGTTCCACACGCAAATGTCCAGGCTACATGTATTTCGGGGTGCGCGGGAAGTTACACACGGGATTGAGCGGGGTACGTGTATTTCAGGGGTGCGCGGGAAGTTACACACGCGAATGTCCAGTCTACGTGCACTTCGGGGGGGAGTTACACACGCAATTGAACGGGGTACGTGCATATCAGGGGTGCGCGGAAAGTATCACACGCGATTCCATCAGGGTACGTGTATTACAGGGGTGCGCAGGAAGTTCCACACGCAAATGTCCAGGCTACGTGTATTTCGGGGTGCGCGGGAAGTTACACACGCGATTGAGCGGGGTACGTGTATTTCGGGGGTGCACGGGAAGTTACACACGCGATTGAGCGGGGTACGTGTATTACAGGGGTGCGCGGGGAGCACCACACGTGAATTGCACGTGTGGGTCCTCCCAGGTGTTCCCTCTACACCCTCCACGGCCCCTGCAGGTGGCTCACACCACAGGGGCCTACCCTGCACATGTCCTGCAGGCACCCCATCCACCATGGCCATGCCCCCCAGCCAACCCACATGTCAACTTGCACTACTGCCCACCAACGCATGTCCCCCTGCATCCCCAGCCACCAGGAGCACCCTCCACCAGGCCCCCATCCATGTCCCCCACCACCCCCACCTCCCAGGACTGTGGGGCACCCTCCACCAGGCCCCCACCCATGTCTTCCACCACCCCCACCCCCCAGCAGTGCAGGGGCACCCTCCACCAGGCCCCCACCCATGTCCAACTCATGTCCCCACCACCCCCACCCCCCAGCACTGTGGGGCACCTGCCAGCAGGCCCCCACCCATGTCTCCCACCACCCCCACCCCCCAGCACTGTGGGGCACCCTCCACCAGGCCCCCACCCATGTCTCCCACCACCACCACCCCCCAGCAGTGCAGGGGCACCCTCCACCAGGCCCCCACCCATGTCCAACTCATGTTCCCCACCACCCCCACCCCCCAGCACTGTGGGGCACCTGACTGTAGGCCCCCACCCATGTCCAACTCATGTTCCCCACCACCCCCACCCCCCAGCACTGTGGGGCACCTGCCAGCAGGTCCCCACCCATGTCTCCCACCACCCCCACCCCCAGCACTGTGGGGCACCTGCCAGCAGGCCCCCACCCATGTCCAACTCATGTTCCCCACCACCCCCACCCCCCAGCACTGTGGGGCACCTGCCAGCAGGCCCCCACCCATGTCCAACTCATGTTCCCCACCACCCCCACCCCCCAGCACTGTGGGGCACCTGCCAGCAGGCCCCCACCCATGTCTCCCACCACCCCCACCCCCCAGCAGTGCAGGGGCACCCTCCACCAAGCCCCCACCCATGTCCAACTCATGTCTCCAACCACCCCCGCCCCCCAGCAATGTGGGACACCTGCCAGCAGGCCCCCACCCATGTCCAACTCATGTTCCCCACCACCCCCACCCCCAGCACTGTGGGGCACCTGCCAGCAGGCCCCCACCCATGTCCAACTCATGTTCCCCACCACCCCCACCCCCCAGCACTGTGGGGCACCTGCCAGCAGGCCCCCACCCATGTCTCCCACCACCCCCACCCCCCAGCAGTGCAGGGGCACCCTCCACCAGGCCCCCACCCATGTCCAACTCATGTCTCCCACCACCCCCACCCCCCAGCACTGTGGGGCACCTACCAGCAGGCCCCCACCCATGTCCAACTCATGTTCCCCACCACCTCCACCACCCAGCACTGTGGGGCACCTGCCAGCATGCCCCCACCCATGTCCAACTCATGTTCCCCACCACCCCCACCCCCCAGCACTGTGGGGCACCTGCCAGCAGGCCCCCACCCATGTCTCCCACCACCCCCACCCCCCAGCACTGTGGGGCACCTGCCAGCAGGCCCCCACCCATGTCCAACTCATGTTCCCCACCACGCCCACCCCCCAGCACTGTGGGGCACCTGCCAGCAGGCCCCCACCCATGTCCAACTCATGTTCCCCACCACCCCCACCCCCCAGCACTGTGGGGCACCTGCCAGCAGGCCCCCACCCATGTCCAGCTCATGTTCCCCACCACCCCACCCCCCAGCACTGTGGGGCACCTGCCAGCAGGCCCCCACCCATGTCCAACTCATGTTCCCCACCACTCCCACCCCCCAGCACTGTGGGGCACCTGCCAGCAGGCCCCCACCCATGTCTCCCACCACCCCCACCCCCCAGCACTGTGGGGCACCCTCCACCAGGCCCCCACCCATGTCCAACTCATGTCTCCCACCACCCCCACCCCCCAGCACTGTGGGGCACCTGCCAGCAGGCCCCCACCCATGTCCAACTCATGTTCCCCACCACCCCCACCCCCCTGCACTGTGGGGCACCTGCCAGCAGGCCCAAACTCATGTTCCCCAGCCAACATGTCATCACAATCTAGATCCCTGGTCCCTATGGTCAGCCTCCAAATGCAAAACAGCCACCTGAGTATTGCATCCACCCACTCTGAAATGGCAATTACATGACAGAACACCAATTGCAAGTTTCGAAACAAACACATGTCCCTCACATACACCCAATGGGTGTCAGTGAATCTCAAAACCCATATCATGATATGCATGAAACCAATGAGATGATACTACACATTGAAGTTCGATAAAAAAATATGTATTAAAGGAAACATAAATAGATTCAAAATAAAGAAACAGAAATGGGAATGTACAGAAATGAAAAGAAGCATGTCCGTGAAAAAAAGCAAAAGCAAAAATCATAATCCAAAGTAATGGTGTCCAAAGTCACTGTCCACAAAAGAAAATCCAATGGGAAATAATAATTGAAAGCCATTGCTCCATGGGTAAATTGTGAAAGTGAAATAAAATCCAACAGTGAACTATGTACAGACGAACAAGCCAGGGTCCATTGTCCCAACCAAAGAAATGAAACCTATCTAACAAAACTAACTAATAAAATAAACTATAAACAAAAATGTGGCCAATGTCCAAAAGGTCCAAAAAAAATCAAAAACAAAGGAAACCTAACACTAACTACATAACTATTTACATGGGCAGCGGGCTAGTCCAACGGCTCACTGGATGTTGTCATGGGCCAGGGCATCATCGAACTCCTGTTCAATGGCTTGGAGGCGGGCATGTTCCCTGGCCCCGAGGTCTCGCAGGGATAAAGCAGTGTCCAGCTCCAACTCCCTGCGAAGACCCTCGAGGCACTCAGCCCGCCTCAGCGCCCTCCGCATGGAGTTCTCCGCCCTGACCATTGTGAGCCGTTACTCCTCTGCCCGCTGCCGCTCCGCACCTATCTGCTGGCCCAACCGCTCCCACACGGAAGCCACTCCCATTCCAGGGTTCTCCTGCCCTCCGGCCGATGCCTGCACCCCTGATGTTGATGGCCCCGAGCCATGATGCCTCCCACGTCGAGCCTGCCGCTGCCTCCGACGCAACTGCCTGTGCCAGCACGACGGCATCCAGGCTGATGGAATCCACCGACGCCGTCGTGCACGTGCCCTGCCCGATGATGCCGTCACATCCTCCATCTGCTAGGGTCCAGTTGCTGGTGTGTCCACCCATGCTGGACCTCCGACTCCCGACTGTGGCAGGGATGGGATCCCCACTGAGCCAGCTGCATTGGTCGGGGCAGGTCCACAGGGGGCCGTGGTGGCATCTGGGCCGGAAGACGGCATGGAGAACGACTGGTGCATAGTCTCCACAGAGGAGGAGAGGGTCGCCAGATTGGCCGACACATGTAGGAAACCCCCGACCATGGCCGATCCCAACTGGGCCACGTCGGCACGGTGCTCTCCGTGATGACGTGCATGCTCCTCCCAGGAAGCACGCACCTCATCACGAATTGCACCTGTGCGCAACGCGACACCAATCACGACCTTCTCCATACGGCCAGGGGTCCCCTCATCCGCAGGTGGAGGGGCGTCAGATGACATGGACATCCCCCCTACCTGCGGACGGGCCTGGGATGGGGCATCCCTGCTGGTGCATGGTGGTGCAGTCACAGTGTCAGGGACAGTGGCATGCACAGGCCCCTCCACAGCGACCTGTGCTGCCTCCTGCCCCTGGACTGCAACACTTGCACCAGCAGGGATGCCCCCACCAGGCCCCATGTGCGCCTCAGTAGCGGCCTCCTCCTCCTCTGTGGAAACCCCACCAACCTGGATGGCTCCACCCCGTCTTCCGCCGTTGCAAGCCCCTATGGGGGCTCACCCACCCCTTCCGCTGCAGCCGTGGGGGCATTCCCGCCGCTTTGCTCCACAGAGCCGTCTCCTCCCTCTTCTTCACGTGGCGCTGTGTAGAGGGAGACATAGAACACAAGCATCAGGGTACTGTATAATGGTCCCCTAGACAGGAAGCAATAGCAGATGAGTGGCAATATCAAAGATCACTTCCATCATGTCCCTCCACAACACATGGCTCAGTGCAAGTAAAACACATGCAGTAACAGGCATGGCGCATGCTATGGACATTAGCATACATGTCCAAGGGATTCTTGGAACATACAATGTTGTTTTGGAACTCACATGCATCATGGGCCATGCCTATCACATGCACACACTTCACCCTAGTTTCATCCATCTGGCCTCGTACACCACAGACACAGTGGATACGAGGATGACTAGGCTGCATCAGTGAACCTGAACATTGCGACAGACATGTGTCATGCATCCCTGGCATTCACAAGTCACAGACACACAGGTCAGACACACAGACATGGACAGCATACATGTACATGGCATCAGCACCCATCCCTCACCCCCACTCATGTCCAGGAACAGAGACTGGCATGCTTTCATGTGGCCATTCCGCATAGGGCAACCCATGTTGCATTTGAACACATGCACCAACCGTGTGGTTCACACATTACTGGTCTCACATGCATGACGTCCCTGCACACACACATGCATACATGGCCTATGTCACACATACAGGCAAGTATCAGACAACCAGCACACTGCGACATGCCCTGTCTCACACAGCAATGCTTGGCCACTTACCGCTCAACTCCAGACGGGTCTGCCTCTCAAGGATCTGGGCGTGGAGCGCTGGGCCTACACGTTCCAGGACCCTCATCTGGATGGGACTCATGCGGCCCCGGCCCCCCTCCACGAGGCGCCGGGCCTTCAAGAGGGTCCTGGACCTGCAGTCATCCCAGAGCTTCTTGACATATTGGTAGTCGCGGACTGCCACCTCCTCCGCGTTGATGGCAGTCACGATGTCCGTCCAGATCTGAGTCCGTCCTTCCTTGTTGGCGCGCTTACTTCCGAAGAGGGCATCATACTGCCCCAGGACTTGCTCCACCAGGACACCAACTTCAGTGGCAGTGAAGCTGGTGCCCCTCTGCCTCTCTGGCCGGGGGTTGCCAGTGGTGCCAGATGTTTTAGTGCCCGACATGTCAACCCCAGAGGCAGGAGTGGGTGGGCAACTGGTTCCTGGGGCTGGGCTGTGGAGCGATGGTATCCCAGTCGGGAGTCTTCTGTTCCAGCAGGGGTGGACACAGCAAATGGACCCCTGCAGATGGCTGATGTGCAGGCTCCAAATGGCAGGGCACGGTGGCAGCAGGCAGGCAGGCAGGCAGGCAGGCAGCAGCAGATGGCTCGTGGGAGGCTGCTCGGGGCTCTGGTGGACAGTAATTCGGCCTTTTGGGCAGGAGCGTGGTCTTCCGTGTGCTTACGCGTGGCCAGCTTGATACGGAGTGAATTGGCACGTGAAAATCCTGCACGTCTGCGTGCAATTCGAGGAAAGGCCCTTAGCGTGTATGCATGTCAGCACGCATATGCGATTTCATTGGACCAAAGGCCCTTAGCGCGTGAGCGCGTCTGTGACATGACGCGCGCTGGCGTTTCCCTCATTGCACGTGATGACAGAACACATGTGGATTTCCACCAATCGCGTGTGAAAGTTCCCGCGCACCCCGAAACACACGTACCCAGGCCAATTGCGTGTACGCTCACTTCCCTCCGATCACACGCGATGACACTCGGACGTGCAGTTTTACCACGTGTGCTCTGTCATCACATGTAATCAGGGAAACACCCGCGCGCGTCACGTCACAAACGCGCTCACGCGCTAAGGGCCTTTGGTCCAATGAAATTGCATATGCGTGCTGACATGCATACGCGCTAAGGGCCTTTCCTCGAATTACATGCAGACGTGCAGGATTTTCACGTGCCAATTCACTCCGTATCAAGCTGGCCACACGTAAGCACACGGAAGACCACGCTCCTGCCCAGAAGGCCGAATTACTGCCCCCCAGACCCCCGAGCACGCTCCCGCCTGCCATCTGCTGCTGCCTGACTGCCTGCTGCCCACGTGCCCTGCCATTTGCTGCCTGCACATCAGCCAGGGGTGCTGTTGCTGTGACCACCCCTGCTGGAACCGAAGACTCCCGACTGGGATTCCATCGCTCCAAAGCCCAGCCCCAGGACCCAGTTGCCCACCCACTCCTGCCTCTGGGGTTGTCATGTCAGGGCAAACACCATCTGAGACCACTGACAACCCCCGGCCAGAGAGGCAGAGGGGCACCAGCTTCAGTGCCACCGAAGTTGTTGTCCTGGTGGAGCAAGTCCTGGGGCAGTATGATGCCCTCTTCGGAAGTTCCCGCGCCGACAAGGAAGGACAGACTCGGATCTGGACTGACATCGTGACTGCCATCAACGCGGAGGGGGTGGCAGTCCGCGACTTCCAACATGTCAAGAAGCGCTGGGAGGACTTCAGGTCCAGGACCCTGAACAAGGCCCGGCGCCTCTTGAAGGCAGCGGATGCCAAGGGTCGCCGGGGCCACTTGTCGGAAGATCAGATGAGGGTCCTGGAACGCATATCCCCAGCGCTCCACGTCCAGGTCCTTGAGAGGCAGACCCGTCTGGAGTCGAGCGGTAAGTGTACATGCATCCTGATTGTGAGCTGTGCGTGTGGTGATGTTTCAGAAGTGTGCAGGTTGCACATCTGTTTGTATGGGGTCGAGTATGGTTGGGGGTGTACAGGGCCGTGGGGCTAACACATGCGAGGGCTGGAATGTGTGAGACATGGATGGTGCTTGTGTGTGTAGGCTTGCATGCCAAATGCAGTTGTGTGGGCACACATGTTTGGATGAATGTGTATGTAAGTAGACATGTCCATGATGTCACGCATGTATGTTGTTTTCAGCTGCATGTATCAGCACTGTGTACATGTGCATTTGTGTGTATTTTACAAGGGTGCAACAGTGATGCAACATGGATGCATGTGACAGCCGGATGTGGAAGCCTGATTGGCAGATGTGACATGGATGCCCATCTGAACACTGCGACACTTGCCAGAGGTGTACACATGCATGCAAGTGTGGTGGTGTGTGTACATGTGTGGTGCACTTCCTGTGTTGCATGTGATGTCTAGCTCAGCTTTGCCTGCTCATGCTGTTGTATGGGTATGGATGGTGCTGGCAGTTGCGATATGGCTGTGGTATGGCTCATGTGTGCGAGTTGAAATGACATGTGTGTTGGGGATTGTGATGGCATGTCTGAGGTTTGCCAATGCCACTCATGTACAACTGTCATGTGTGTATGTGTCCATTGTACAGTGCCCTGATGCCTGTGTTTTATTTCTCCCTGTCTGCAGCGTCAACTGATGAAGAGGGCGGAGAAGGTGCTGTGGAGCACAGCGGCGGGGATCCCACCACCAGCCGGAGACGCGAGGCCCGGCTCCCCTCCCATGTTGTCATCTCGTCAAGGAATGAGGAGTCTGGTGCCGCGTCCCAGGCCGCAGCTGCCGGGGGGAGGTCCAGGAGGCGGAGGTTGGAGTTGGACTCCTCGGCAGCAGAAGGGGCAGCTGGGACCCCACAGGACCCAACGGGGGAAGATGGCACGGAGTCATCCAGGTTGGTGGGGGGTTTGGTGGAGGAGGAGGCCGTTCAAGCAACAGAGACGGGGTCTGGAGGTGGGGATCCCACTGGTGCTAGTGGTGCAGTGCAGGACCAGGGACAGGAGGCAGCACAGGCCGCAGCGGAGGTGCCTGTGTGCAATCCTGTCCCTGATCCTGTCCCTTCATCATCTTGCACCAGCAGAGATGCCTACGTCCAGACGCGTTTTCAGGCAGGGGATGAGCAAACGACAACTGGCCTTCCTCTGCCTGCGGACGTGGCTATCCGGTCCGGGTTGAGCCTGTCCTGACTGGTGTGGCGTTGCGTCAACGGGCCATGCGAGGTGACCTGCAGCCTTTTCATGAGGAGACTGCACGTCATCTCGAATGGCTCGTTGACCACGTCAGCCTGCTGGGACAGGTCACCCTGTCCGGATTCCTCCGTTTGCTGGGGCTTGCTACGACCCCCTCCTCAACTGAACCCCCTATGCGCCAGTCGTCCTCCGTGCCATCTTCCCACCCATCAGTCACCTAGGTGCCTTGTGGAGCTGCCTCTGACGGTGCGGCCAGGCTGGTGGAGGAGGCATCCCTGCCACAGTCGGGAGTCGGACGTCCAGCAGGGGTGGCCACATCAACGACTGCACCCCAGCCGGCGGAGGATGTGCAGGCAGCAGGAGGCAGTGCACGGGCAGATGCACAGCAGCAGCAGCAACGTGGTGGGAGCCATGAAGGCTCGGGGCCTTCATCATCAGAGGGGCAGGCATCGGCCGGAGGGCTGGAGGACCCAGGACAGAGAGTGTCTTCCGTGTGGCAGCGGTTGGGCGACGCCATAGATGCGGAGCGGCAGCGGGCGGAAGAGGCACGGCTCACAATGGTCAGGGCGCAGAACTCCATGCGGAGGGCCCTGAGGTGGGCCGAGTGCCTCGAGGCAATCCGCAGGGGTTTGGAGGTGGACACGTCAACGGCCCTGCGGACCCTCGGGGCCAGGGAGGAGGACCGCCTCCGGGACATTGAGCAGGAGTTCGATGGTGCCCTGGCCCGGGACATCCAAAAGTGAGCCGTCAAACTAGCCCGCTGCCCTTGTACATAGTTATGTAGGTAGTGTTAGGTTTCCTTTTTTTTTGGATTTATTTTGGACCTTTTGGACATTGGCCACATTTTTGTATATAGTTTATTTTATCAGTTAGTGTAGTTAGATAGGTTTCATTTCTTTTGTTGGGATAATGGACCCTGGCTTGTTCGTATGTACATAGTTCACTGTTGGATTGTATTTTTCTTTCACAATTTGACCATGGAGCAATGGCTTTCAATTATTATTTCCCATTGGATTTTCTTTTGTGGACAGCGACTTTGGACACCATTACTTTGGATTATGATTTTTGGTTTTGATTTTTTTCACGGACATGCTTCTTTTCATTTTTGTACATTCCCATTTCTGTTTTTTATTTTTGATTCTATTTATGTTTCCTTTAATACATATTTTTTTATTGAACTTCAATGTGTAGTATCTCATTGGTTTCATGCATATCATGATATGGGTTTTGAGATTCACTGACACCCATTGGGTGTATGTGAGGGAAATGTGTTTGTTTCGGAACTTGCAATTGGTGTTCTGTCATGTAATTGCCAATTATGAGTGGGTGGATGCAATACTCGGATGGGTGTTTTGCATTTGGAGGCTGACCATAGGGACCAGGGATCTAGATTGTGATGACATGTTGGCTGGGGAACATGAGTTGGACATGGGTGGGGGCCTGGTGGAGGGTGACCCTGCACTGCTGGGGGGTGGGGGTGGTGGGAGACATGGGTGGGGGCCTGGTGGAGGGTGACCCTGCACTGCTGGGGGTTGGGGGTGGTGGGAGACATGGGTGGGGGCCTGGTGGAGGGTGCCCCTGCACTGCTGGAGGGTGGGGGTGGTGGGAGACATGGGTGGGGGCCTGGTGGAGGGTGCCTCTGCACTGCTGGGGGTGGGGGTGGTGGGGGACATGAGTTGGACATGGCTGGGGGCCTGGTGGAGGGTGCCCCTGCACTGCTGGGGGTTGGGGGTGGTGGGAGACATGGGTGGGGGCCTGGTGGAGGGTGCCTCTGCATTGCTGGGGGGTGGGGGTGGTGGTAGACATGGGTGGGGGCCTGGTGGAGGCTGCCCCTGCACTGCTGGGGGGTGGGGGTGGTTGTAGACATGGGTGGGGGCCTGGTGGAGGGTGCCCCTGGTGGCTGGGGGTGCAGGGGGACATGCGTTGGTGGGCAGTAGTGCAAGTTGACATGTGGGTTGGCTAGGGGGCATGGCCATGGTGGATGGGGTGCCTGCAGGACATGTGCAGGGTAGGTCCCTGTGGTGTGAGCCACCTGCAGGGGCCGTGGAGGGTGTAGAGGGAACACCTGGGAGGACCCACACGTGCAATTCACGTGTGGTGCTCCCCGCGCACCCCTGTAATACACGTACCCTGATGGAATTGCGTGTGATACTTTCCGCGCACCACTGATATGCACGTACCCTGCTGATATCGCGTGTGAAACTTCCCGCGCACCCCGAAATACACGTAGCCAGGACATTTGCGTGTGGAACTTCCTGCGCACCCCTGATATACATGTACCCTGCTGACTTCGCGTGTGAAACTTCCCACGAACCCCAAGATACACGTAGCCAGGAGATTCGCGTGTGTAACTTCCCGCGCATCCCTAATATACATGTACCCTGCTGACTTTGCGTGTGAAACTTCCCACGCACCCCAAGATACACATAGCCTGGAGATTCGCGTGTGTAACTTCCCGCGCACCCCGAAATACACCTAGCCAGGAGATTCGTGTGTGGAACTTCCTGCGTACCCCGAAATACACGTAGCCAGTACATTCGCGTGTGGAACTTCCCGCGCACCCCGGATATACATGTACCCTGCTGACTTCGCGTGTGAAACTTCCTACGCACCCCAAGATACACGTAGCTAGGAGATTCGCGTGTGTAACTTCCCGCGCACCCCTGATATACACATACCCTGCTGAATGCACGTGTGAAAATTCCCGCGCACCCCTGATGGACACGTACCCTGCTGAAATCGCGTGTGGAACTTCCCGCGCACCCCTGAAATACACGTACCCTGATGGAATCGCGTGTGAAACTTCCCGCGCACCCCTGAAATGCACGTACCCAGCTGAAATGACATGTGGAACTTCCCACGCACCCCTGAAATACATGTACCTTGCTGAAATCGCATGTGGAACCTCCCGCGCACCCCTGAAATACACATACCCTGATGGAATCGCATGTGAAACTTCCCACGCACCCCTGAAATGCACGTACCCAGCTGAAATGACGTGAGGTACTTTTCGCGCACCCCAGTGGTACACATAGCCCGCTTGCCGTGCTGGTACAGGGTTAGCGCAGCCCTTTGCGCTGGATTGGGGATTTTGATGGCTTTTCCCTGCGCGAGAGGCGTTCTTGGGGGCGTAACTGGCGCTGCTGCAGGGTCGCTGCGCCTCTGTGCGCCACGGCTGGTTTTGGTAGCTGGAATCCATGAATACGCTGTGCGCGGAAATGGGTTTTGGCGCACGCGGCTGGCGCAGGGATTCACACGCGCACACTGTGCGCCAGCCGCGTGCGCCACTTGTGCACTGAATTCTATGAATTAGTGTCACAGTGTGCAAACATGCCTCTGTGTAGCTGGGGGAAACAATTTATACATATAGAAGGCACATTCCAGTCCGCTCGAAAAGAATTAAGCAAACCTTGCACTACTGATGAAGGTCAGTTGAAACAGCAAGTAAAAGCCAATACAATCCAGGGAATCAGTCCAGGAAGTAAAGGTGGGGGCCAGGAGCAAGCAACATTTAGCTACTGCGGACAAGAGGAGAGAGCTCAGCAAGGCACCGCTCCAATTCTTTTGCGCAAGCTGCATAGACAGATAGACAGTGCAAGCTTAGCAAACAGACAAAGCTTAGCAAACAGACACTTGGCTTGACGAAAACATAACACAAGGTACTCCTTAAGCTAAACAGCTTTAACGCAAGGTGAATCAAGAAATGTGAATCCTCAGTAACAAAAGCGAGAGGACGATACCCTGCAGGTATAAAGTAGAACTGTGGTCTAGTAATATAGGCCCTGGGTCTAGAACCAGCAATCTAGAACTTTGAACCTGCACCCCCAGTTGCCCGGTACAATCTAGGAAAATGTAGCACTGAGCATATAACTCTTTGCCATCTGTGAAGCAAGGTGCTTGTGTTTTAGGACATTTGCTCCTTTAGCCCCAAAACTGTAATTTTGGTGAAAATCCCATGGCCTCAGGCCCTTTGCGCTCCCAAACCTCCTGCTTCCCCCACCCCACACCCTATTTCTGATTCTCTATCCCCCCCACCTCCTGGCCTGCCCTCCAGCTCCAATTGGAGCAATCCATGGTGCTGCCTTGGTCTACCGACCAGCTGTAGCCTACGCTCGCTTCTTTGCCATCTGTGAAGCAAGGTGAGTGAGTTTTAGGAGCTTTGCTCCTTTACCCCTAAATTGTAATTTTGGAGAAAATCCTGTGCCCCCAGGTCCTCTGCGCTCTAACCCTCCTGCTTCCCCCACCCTACACCCTTTTCCAGATTCTCTATCCCCCCCACCTCCCGGCTCGCCCTCCAGCTCCGATTGGAGCAATCCACGGTGTTGCCTTGGTCTAACGAATGGAGGTAGCCTACGCTTGCTTCTTTGTCATTTGTGAAGCAAGGTGAGTGTGTTTTAAGAGCTTTGCTCCTTTAGTCCTTAAATTGTAATTTTGGTGAGAATCTTGTGCCCCTAGGCCCTCTGCACTCCCAACCCTCCTGCTTCCCCCATCCACACCCTTTTCCTGATTCTCTATTCCCCGGCCTCTCAGCCCACCCACCGGCTCCAATTGGAGCAAACCACAGTGCTGCCCTTGGTCTACCGACCAGCGGTAGCCTACGCTTGTTTCTTTGCCATCTGTGAAGCAAGGTGAGTGTGTTTTAGCAGCTTTGCTCCTTTAGTTGCTAAATTGCAATTTTGGTGAAAATCCCATGCCCCCAGTCCCTCTGTGCTCCCAACCGTCATGCTTCCCCCACCCAATACCCTCTTCCTGATTGTCTATCCCTCCCACCTCCCGGGCCCACCCCCCTGCTCTGATTGGAGTCTGCTGCCATGTGTCGTGGGTCTTAACCGATTTACCAGGGCAGCCCTCTGCCCGTGCAGCCCTGCGGCTAAGGACCCGAGGCAAAGGGTGGCTCCAACAGTGGCGGCTCAAGATCGTGTCTGCAGGTGTCCGCAGGGGAAGCCAGTAGCCAGCCGTCAACCTGCAACAACCATCAAGGCCAGCATAGCTAGATTGTGCGCTCAAACATTACTGTGTTGTACCCTGCCATTTTAAGATTGTGCACTCATACACTATAGTGTTGTACCGTGCCATTTTAAGATTGTGCACTCAAAGATCATAGTGTTGTACCCTGCCATTTTAAGATTGTGCGCTCAAAGATTATAGTTTTGTTCTCTGCCATTTTAAGATTGCGCGCTCAAAGATCATAGTGTTGTACGCTGCCATTTTAAGATTGTGCGCTCACACACTATAGTGTTGTATACTGCCATTTTAAGATTGTGCACTCAAAGATCATAGTGTTGTACCCTGCCATTTTTAGATTGTGCGCTCATACACTACATTGTTGTACCCTGCCATTTTAAGATTGTGCGCTCTCACACTATAGTGTTGTACCCTGACATTTTAAGATTGTGCAATCAAAGATCATAGTGTTGTACCCTGCCATTTTAAGATTGTGCGCTCAAAGATTATAGTGTTGTACCCTGCCATTTTAAGATTGTGTGCTCACAATCTGTGTTATTACTGTGTTGTACTCTGCATCATAAGAGTTGCATTATACCTCTTAAGATTGTGTCACATCTAGATAGTGCGCTCAAAGATTACTGTGTTGTATTGTGCCTCCTTAAGACTCTCTCACATCTAGATTGCGTGCTCAAAGATTAGTGCGCTGAAAGTTTACTGTGTTGTACTCTGCCTCTTAAGACTGTGTCACATCTAGATAGTGTGCTGAAACGTTTACTGTGTTGTATTCTACCTCTTAAGACTGAGTCTATTCTGCCTCTTAAGACTGTGTCACATCGAGATATTGTGCCCAAGAGATATTGTGTTGCATATTCTGCCTCTTAAGACTGAATCACATCTAGATATTGCACCCAAGAGATATTGTGCTGCATACCACTCTCTTAGTCTATCCAATCTAGACAGTGCACTGAAGAGTTTACTGTGTTGTACTCTGCCTCATGAGAGTTGTATTCTACCTGTTTGTGTCACATCTATATAGTGCGCTCAAAGATTACTGTGTTGTACTCTGCCTCTTTGGACTGTCACAAATAGATAGTACTCTCAAAGATTACTGTGTTGTACTCTGTCTCTTAAAACTGTTTCACATCTAGATAGTGTGTTGAAAAGTTTACTGAGTTATATTCTACCTCTTAAGACTGTATCACATCTAGATAGTGTGCTCAAAGTTTACTGAAACATTTAATGAGTAGCATTCTACCGCTTTAGACTGTGTCACGTCTAGATAGTCTGGTCAAAAATGATGTGCTGTACTTTGCCTCTTAAGACTGTATCACATCTAGATATTGTGCCCAAGTGATATTGTGTTGCATTCCACCCTCTCAAAACTAGATAGTGTACTGAAGGTTTACTGTGTTGTATTCTATCTCGTACAACTGTTTCACATCTAGATGGAGACCCGGTCTTGCAAGTATCCTCCTCTCACACCCGTCCAGATCCCTAGAAAGTCCCGCTCCATTCCTCCCACCCTCACTCAGTCCCCACAGCTCTCCACCCGCATTCTAGCACCGTCCTTCTCGAGCCCCTCATAATTCCTTCCCTGAGCACATCCGTAGAAATCCCCCCGCCCTCCTCCCTGCAGAATAACACCACTCGCCCAATCTCCTAGCACCACCCTGCATCCAACTCTAAAATCAGAGCTGCACTCTGGCACGCCAACCACTTCCTGCCCTTGCAAGAACAGTAGCTCCATCTCCATCACCCTCCCACCCTCTCTCACAGCCCTGCTGCACAGAAACCCTTGAAAAGAAGAAAGAGAGCCTGGTCCCCTTCCATGACTGTCTACTCCTCAACACTTCTACCTCTACCCAGCCTCCCTCTCTCTCCCTCCCCATCCCCATTACACCCCCCTGTCCTCACCCTGCTTCCACCCCCTCTCTCTCTCGACTTCTCACCCTGAACTCTGAACTTCCCCATTCCCTCGAGACTAACTCAAGACTCTCTCCCAAATCCCACCTCGCCCACAGACCATCTGTCCACTCACCCACCCCTCCTCAACTCTACCCACACCCCTCACATATCATCCTCCGCCCGCCTACTCTTCCCAGCCTCCACCGACTTGCCCCCTTCCCTTTGTCACCCAGAGTACCCTTGCACACTACCTCCCCACTACCCCCTCTCCCTGCCTCATCGACTTTGAGTGCCCCAACTATCCCCCACACCCCTCCTACTTATACCCCAACAACCTCCATGACCACACCCCACTCCAAAGTCAAGTGCATCTGTTTTAATGCCAGCTCTGTAGTTAAAAACAGACACAACATCTTCAACCTCCTCTCCTCTGACCTAGTCTTTATCACTGACACCTGGTTCTCGGACAACTTTGCCCCTGTTGCACATGAGGCATTCCCCCCTGGCTATTCACTCATCCCGATCAACAGACCCTCAAGAGGAGGCGGCGTGGCAGTCCTCTTTAAATCCCACTTCTTCTGAATCTCAGACATGCATCCCATCATGCGAATCCCTCTTTGTTAAACTCTCACTACCTCTGACTTTCTGCCACAGCTTTCTAATCATTTACAGACCTCCTGGTTCCGAAGGACATTTCAAAACCAACTTCTGTGACTCTGTAGCCACCATTCAAGTAAATCACCCCTCTCTGACTCTCCAAGGAGACTTCAATATCTCATTGGATTAGACATTCCCACCAACCCCATGACCCACTCACTGGTCGACAGTCTTCATGCGCTCAACCTTTCCCTTCATATGAACGGTCCAACCCACTCTAAAAGGCCCAAACAAGTTGCTATCTTCAGCTACCATGACCTGATACATCCAGCCCCCCTCTTCCCTTAACATCAAACTATCCCTCCTCTGCCACCCCCCACTACCGACCCCCCACAAATTCTTCCCCTGACAGATCACTAAGCATCGGCTCCTTCAACTCATGGCTCAATGATTCACTAATTGCTATCACCCCCTCTTCCTCACAAATCGGACCATTTCCCAAATGGTTCACTCACGAACTGAGGAATGCCAAAAAACGAAATAAATCGCTGGAACGCAAATGGCGAGCAGAAAAAAACAGTCCCTGCAGATCCAATTTCACCTTGCAGCATTGCAACTACAATGCGGAAATCTGGAAAGCCAATAAAGCCTATTATAACAATCGGATTCTCAACTGTGGAAACCGCTGCAAAGAATTCCACAGAATCACATCTGAATTTGTCAAATCCACTTGCACCTCCTCCCAATCTTCCCCATCACAATCGCTCAGCGACACTCTCTCCCTCCACTTCTACAACACCGCTCTTGACAGGACAACTTCCCTTAACAACAAACTATCCCTCCTCTGCCACCCCCCACTACCGACCATTCCAACAAAACCCTCCCCGCCGCCCCAACCCCCACCTTACCCACCTTTGACTCCTTCAGACCGATCTCCAGAGAGGAATTTCTTGACCTTCTATCTGCTAGCAAGCCATCTGGCTCCCCCTAGACCCCTGCCCTGCCTCAGTCCTCAAAGAAATATTCCCGTCCACCTGCGCAGGAGAACATTCAAGAGCCATTCAAAATGACTCCCTCAGCTCTGGAATCTTTCCCGATGCCTTCAAAATTGCACATATCAAGCCTCTTCTTAAAAAATTATCCCTTTACCCCCTTGACCACAAAAACTACAGACCCATCTTGAACACCAGATTCCTTGCAAAAGTCATCGACCGAACAGCATACTCCCAACTAAATGCCTTTGTTGAATCCAACTACCTTCTTGACCCCACACAATCATGCTTCAGACCGCGACATGGAACCAAAACCACCCTGGCCTCAATCTTGGACGATCTTAAGATCACTGCAGACTCTGCAGGATGCGCTGCCCTAATTCTCCTCAATCTGTCTGCAGCCTTCGACACGATTAACACTCAATCCTCCTTGACCGTCTCCACTCCCTTGGAATCCGTGGAACCGCTCTCAAATGGATCGGCTCCTTCCTCAACAACAGGAAATAAATAACCCTTCTCTCCCCTTTTGTCTCAACTGCTCCCTCAGTTAATACTTGAGTACCGCAAGGTGCATATCTATCTGCTCTCTTATCCAACCTCTATATGTCTAGCCTTCCTGGAATCATCCGCCTGCACAATATCTTGCACTACAACTACGCCGACGATACCCAAATCGTCCTTAAAATACACAACTCAGACTCAAACTCCCAGCCCGACCTCGCAGCCTGCCTCCTAGATATCGACCATTGGATGACTATAAACCTCCTCCTCTTAAACCCCACTAAAACTGAAATCATGGTGTGGGGTAACATTGAGCTTCTACCTTGTCCATTTCCTTGGCCCCCTTCCATGGGCCATCGCCCCACCCCCACTGTCACAGTAGAAATTCTTAGGTGCACTATGGACTCTGGCCTAACCCTCTCCCGACAGGTTAACTCCATCTAAATGCTGTCACTACCATCTCAAAACTCTCAGGTGCATTTTTCCCTACCTCCCCTTCCCGAACAGACTTGCAGCTGTTATGTCTATTGCAATGTCAAGACTGGACAATGGCAACTCTCTATAACTAGGAGTCCCGGCATACCACCTTAATAAACTCCCAAGAGCGTAAAATGCTGCAGCTAAACTGCTCCTAGCCCTGGGTCCAAAAGACCACACCTCTCCAGCTCTCTGAACCCTCCACTGGCTCCCAGTCAGACTAAGGGCTACTTTCAAGACCCTTTGCATGACTCATCGTGCAGTGCACAAGACCGACCCACTTTGCCTGCAAGATAAGTTAAAACCTTATTTCCCACTCCGCACCCTAAAATCAAGCACTGCCCTCCTTTTAATGAGCCCAACCACCAACTCCGCCAGGATTGGAGGATCCTCTTTCTCAGAATAGGCCCCGACTCTGTGGAACTCGCTTCCACCACACATCCGACACACCCAAGACTATATGACATTCCGCAAATTACTAAAATAATGGCTCTTTCCATAATGACAACAACAACCATAAAGATGCGTCTGAACCTCCAACAACCGAACAACTAAATACACAATGAGACTCGCAACCTTGTCTTCAATGAATACGGCTACTGATTGGCCTATAGACCACCGTAGCCCTGAACACTGAACAATGATGGGATGGATGGAATGTATGTATACAGAATTGATGGATGGAATGGATGGAATGGACGCAGTGGATGGAATGGATGGATTTGATTGGATGGATGGAATGGATGGATGGATGGAATGGATGGATGGAATGGACAGCTGAAAGGGATGGATGGAACGGAATGATGGAATGGGTGGAATTGATGAAAGGATGGAATGGATGAAATGGATAGAATGGATGAAATGAATGAAATGAATGAAATGGATAAAATGGATGAAATGGATGGATGAAATGGACAGATGGAATGGATGGAGGAACAAATGGACAAAATAGATAGATGGATGAAATGGATGATCGATTGGTTGGAATGAATGAAATAGATGGACGCATGTGGTGTGAACGGATGACATGGATGATATGGATGGTTGTGGAATTGATGGATGGAATAGATGGAATGGATGGTGTAGGCAGAATGGATGGAATGGATTGATGGAATGGATGGATGGAATGGATGAATGGAATACATGGGTGGATGGAATGGAATGGATGAAATGGATGGAATGGATGAAATAGATAGTATTCATGAAATGGATAGAATGGATGAAATGGATAGAATGGATTAAATGGAATGGATGGATGCAGGTGGAATGAATGGAATGTATGTATATGAAATTGATGGATGGAATGGATGGAGTGGATGGAGTTGGTATATATGGAGTTGATGGATGGAGTGGATGGAGTGGATGGCATGGATGGATGGAGTGGATGGATGAAATGGATGGAATGGAAGTGATGGAAGTGGTATTGGGTGCTTTAATGATGAACCATCATATCATATCACATTACTATGTCTACTGTCTACTATACACCATAACATAATTAGAACACAGCTATACCCATGATAAATTTGGCCAGTTGTTCACATACGAACACTACCCCATGAACACCTCATCACCCTAATAAAAATGCAACTATCCCAGAACTTTCCGGCCTTGTTGCTCACATAAGCGTCCTTCAGGCCTAACGCAGCCAAACCCAATCTGGATGTCCACCCACCAGACTGCACACATGCAACTGATATCTTCAACACCACACCTAACGCTAGGATGTAGCTACCATCCGTCAACTACTTCAGCTGCACACATAACCAGTGCACCCACGCACCCTATGACACTATCTCTCTCTACTGACCAGAACTGCGGTTTCCGAGGGCGTTCAGCCTACCAGCGCTTTGAGATCATACCAATGATATATAGAGCGCTAAATAAATGCAAAGTAACATAACATAACATATGACCTAAAACATTATAGTTCTTGGAAACTAGAACCTTAAGATTTGAAAGGGGCTCAATCAGTCCATTAAATATGATTTGACAATTTGCAAATCTCAACAGTGCTTTAGCGAGCACCATTAAAAGGCAGTATGCTTACGCCCAAGCAAGATAGTGGTGTAAACTCCTGCAAATAGAAATCAGACAAAACATAGCAAAGCATAGGAAAGCAACACCATGCAGACATATTCATGCATGAAAACATTATCTGCCACAACCTGTGTGCAAAAAGCCTTTGTGTAAACATGCAGTGCACTGCAAAATTGACACATGCTCAATGTGTGCACACATTTTGAAGCAATTCTAGTAAAAAGACCACATCACAATCTATGTAATGTATGAAACATATGTGAAAACGACCACACTTATATAGTCCATAAATAAACCTGTGGAACTGCATATAACCTGTTAAACAGACATCTGCCATTATGCCATACAGCTTAATGCAGGCAGAATGGTGAATCAGCTATTAGATAGCAGAGGCAGACAAGTGTTCACCTCTGCTATCAGTATAGTTCTGCAACCAAGTAGATTCAAATTAAAGCACAGCATACAGAGAATACACATTTAATGCAAACAAGCTCACAGCCACCCATTAGTGGATATGACTGCTCCAAGCAGCAGTGCTACATACATCACAGAGGAGATATTCACATGAAAGAGCAATTGAAAGCAGAGGTAAAGTGATGCGGTTTGTATGTAGATCATAGCTCCTAGGTTTATGTGTTGCTAGAAGGTGCTAATAGTAATTCCTAGTAAAGTGGTACACCCTGGTGTTAAAATTAAGCCAACTAAATCAAGTGAATGTGCTTTTATGCTTGAAAATCTGGTAATGGGATTTACAATTAGTTATCCAACAGTTGTCCGTTTTGTGGTCAGCGATGGGATACAGTTTTGAGATCCTGTTTCAATACAGATTGCACTGGTGAATGGCCAAGTCTCGATAGGAGTAGTCATACAATGGTCCAGAGAGCTAAGGCCTTGTAGGGTATTTTGTGGAGATTTGGGCCTGACGGTATTTTATTACCGCCGAGAAATAACTTAGCAATAATCACTCTTTGTATTCAGATTTGGCCATGTGCAACAATAATACAATGGACATGCATTATTTCAGCACCCAGACCTGCATATTTGGTATACGTGGTTGGTGGTATTTTGGTGAGCATAATTCCCTTGTTTTATTTGTGGCCCCAATGTCCAGAATCCCTTATCTTCGCTTAGATTTTTCGTGTGATCACTAGAGAGACCTCAGACCTGCATTCTAGGGAAACCACAATTTCCAGGGATAGTGTTGGTGCGCCACCATGGGCAAACTCACTGACTTATTTACGACAGAGAGCTATATGTGGTAGTCTTGTGGTAATTTCCACTACCTTATATACGGTAGGGAGCTATGTTCAGAGAGTCTCTCTTCCCGTTGGCTCATGTACCTCCAACAAGTTATACTACAGTCACTCACAATTATTCATACTGATTCTGACATACACACATCTGTCTTAAAATGACCATTGCACTGTTTAAAAATCTCCCCACATCATTGGCATTGTAATGGTAAATAGAAAATAAACCACCCGTCTGTTTTCAAATATTTTCTGTATTATAAAATTTGCATTTAGACATGATCTCATTCTTTACAGCAATAAAAAGGAACAATCAAAGCATTTTCAATGACACACTGCAATTATAGTGGCGGAGAACAGAACTTAAATTGCAACATTAGCACTTGATTAAGACACGCACGGGACTTTCATTTTTCTACACTGACTGCATACTTTCGTGCACACACGCAGCTCCCCCAGTTAGGTAATTACCTTATCTGTTCAGAGGATTCTCTCTGTGAATGTGGCTCTCTTGGCTTAACTCCAACAAAAAGGAACGCTTGCCTTCTCAAGCCGGGGTCATTGCCTGGAATTCTCAGCTTTTTCAGATAGGACTGCCTCTGCCATTGGAAAGGTAATTCTTTCAGCTTTCCCCAGTCTCGACTGCAGCAGGACACCCCCACAGCCAGGTCTTCTCCCCAGTAGTGCAGAAAGATGTCTGCCTGTCTTTTTCCCTGCTACTGCCCACTAAAACTTTCCTCTCAGCCCTCTTTATGACGTGTTCCAATGAAATCCATCATCTCTCATCCTCCTACTTTTAAACAATAGCTTCGCTTATACATTTGCAATTGTTGCAAATCTGACTTCCTTCCTCCTGCAGTTACTGTGCACAACAACACGGATAATCAGGCAGAGAAGAGAGGAAAAATCTGCACACTCATTTAACTGGTTTTCAAAATATGCCTAATTCTGCAGTAGAGAACACATTTTATTAGTGAGTTATAATAAAATAAGGTTTTATTAGTCAGGTTAATGGTTAATATGTTAGCTGTTAATTTTCAAATGTGTCTCTAGCAATATAGGCATTTCAGGTGAAAAATAGTGTGCATTTTTAAATGAACACGTGTGCTTTTAACTGTAAAAATAGCTTTGCATCTTATATGTTAAAATCGTTTTTTGACTGAATAGCCTGTCTTTCCTTGTTAATCTGCTAACCCATATAGCAATGCACCGCACCCTTGTGGTGGTGCTGCAAAAAAAAAAATGCTACTTGTGCAGTAGTGCTGTAATGCTACTTGTGCAGTAGTGCTGTAATGCTACTTGTGCAGTAGTGCTGTACTCTGTGCTGTAACATGCCAAATATCCTTACATATACCCTCCTTTTGTTTTTAGAACTTGGCTATAATCCAAGCCAATTCCTAAAAACAACTTGTTCTATTTTTTTTTTTTACAATATAGCAATCCAACAAAATGAATATTCATGTGCATCAATGAAAATTTGCAATTAACATTTCATCTGAGTCCATCAGTTCATAAAATGTTCCACATTTGCCTTCTCAGTGGAAGTGGCATTACTTTAAGTTTAAATTTTCCAAGTCAATTAAAAACAATGAAATAAAACAATTAACTAAAACAAATAAGTAATATAACAAGTTAAAATAAATAATCAAAATAATAAATACGTGGAACTTCATATGCCGGAACTTTTGCTTTGTCTCTTTTGGTATATCCCGACCAGCGAAGTTATTCGGTTCATTCGAGTACTCTTTCATCTTGGCAATCTTGAATCCACAGTAGTCATCTCTTTTGGCATTCCGGTTATTTTGTCTTCACCTCCACCTGGAGGCAGGCATCTTTTGGTCTTCATCCAGGGGACTCCAGGACTCCATCGTCTCCCGTGGCCTCTGATCCCGGAACCTCCGACCAAATAATGTTAATTGTCTAAATCAAGATAGAAAATAAACAGATTAAGTACACAGCACAATACTCATTTCCACCTTTTGCCAAAAATAAAACATGCTTGGTAAAAATACTTCGTTTTTTTTTTCTTTTTTCTGAAATTAAACACAAGTTAAAAGAAAACAAACACATATAAAACAACATTCAATATTTAATACACTTTCTCTCTGCACACCAACCACGAGCTTCCGTTATATGTGCATTTATTTATTTATTTATTTATTTATTTATTTATTTATTTATATTATATATTTTCACAGATATTATAGTGTTTATGTGCCATCATAACAATCAACTTTTTTTTTTTTTTTAACTTCTTTGTCACTGCCTCCTGATCACACCCATTTATTTTCTCAAGGGACTCTATCCGTTTCCACATGCTCAAGCTGCCTGATCTCATGTCTGGGATGGCATGGTTTGATTTGATTTACATGGACAAACTGCTCTATTGCTGTTTCACCTTCATTTTTCAAAATTTTATACACTACAGGAGAGACTTTATCTATAATTCGAAATGGCCCCTGCCAGGCTGCCAGAAATTTAGAATTTTTCTGTTTACTTTTTCCAAAATGAAACTTGTACACCTGATCCCCTACATTGTATTCCTTTACTGATGTCTTTTTGTCATAATATGACTTAGCACTGTCAGCAGCTCTTTCCAGATTTCTCTGCACAAAAGCAAATGCATGTTGCAAATGCCTCCTCAGTTCATCAATATATTCATGAACTGTGGATGCACTCACTAGAGTTTGCTCATGTGTTCTGTATAGTAGGTGTTGTGGTAACACCATTTTCCTACCTGTTAAGACCTCATGGGGGCTAACACCTGTTGCTTTGGCAGGAGTCGACCTGATTGCCATCAAAACCAATGGTAAACGCAAATCCCAGCTGGAACCTGCTTCTGCCACAAATTTCTTTAAAATGTCCACAACAGACCTATTGCTTCTTTCAACTGTACCTGAAGACGCCGCCCGATATGCGATATGTAGTTTCCTTTTCACACCTAGTATTTGCCATACCTTACTCATTAGAGTACTTGTGAAATGACTTCCTCTGTCTGACTCAATTCTTTGTGGCAACCCAAACCTAGAGAACACATGGTTCACCAGCAATGTGGCTGCTGTTTGCGCACTACAATCTGGTGCGGGAATGCACTCAATCCATTTTGACATCAAACATACCACACTCAAAATATAGCGGTGTCCCCTGCTCGACCTTTTTAAAGGACCTACATAGTCTATTTGCAAATCTGACCATGGGAGAGTTAGGCCTCTTTTCATCAATGGTGCTCTATGCATTGGTGAAGCAGGTTTAAATTGGGCGCATACTAGACATCCTCTAGTATATAATTCCACATCTTGGGACATATGTGGCCAGTAAGCATAATCTTTTAGTATTTCTAATGTCTTTTGTGAACCTCTATGGCCTGCAGTTATGGCATCGTGTGCATGGTGTAGCATTAGTCCTCTGAATGAAAGGGGTACTACCCACTGTATTTGCCCTGTTATGGACTCTCTAATCATGAGTCCATCCTGTAATCTAATTCGTGTTTTGTTCTTTAATAACACCCTCAACTCTTCTTTTCCCATGCAATCATTTTCTGTTAAAGGATTTTGTTCAGGATCTATCAAATGATTATAATAGATTCCCAAAATTTGATCATTCTTTTGTGCCTCAATCAAATCTTGGTCTGGCGTGTCATGACTCCACTGCACCACCGGTTGATCTACCTCCTTTGGTGCTTTAGAACGTGTGACTGCATCAATTTGTATTTCACCCATTAAATAATCAATAGGTAGCAATTCTCCCATCACAGCCCCAATCTTAGCCAGATGGTCTGCCTTATCATTTCCCTCCTTATCCTCTCCTGGTGTTTTTAAATGCCCACGAATTTTTCTCCAGTATATTGTTAAATTATTTTCTGACACCAATTTGTCTATGGCTTGTATCATTTTTCCATGTTTAAGTGGCTTTTTGTTGTATGTAACCATGCCTCTTGCTTTCCAACCAGGCAAATATTCCACAAAGCTATTCCGTGCATAGTCAGAATCAGTCACCAGGACAATTTCACTGAACTTTTTATCAACTGCAGTCGCAATTGCTTTATAGATGGCTGCCAATTCCGCCACCTGACTGCTCCTATCTCCAATCCTCATCCCTATACTAGGAACGCCTTCACATTTCAACCAGACATTTCCTATTCCTGCCACTAATTGTTTATTACTGTCATTTTCAATGTGAAAAGCACAACCATCCACATATACAGTTGGCAAATCCTTGCATGTTTTTTCATCAAAAGCTTTGTGTGGTGATTGTTCAAATTCCTGTAAACTAGCTTCCACATCCATTTCATTTGTTATTTGTTCAGCTGCACAGTCATGTAAGTCAGCTAACCCTTGAGCTATTGGGCTCTTTTTATTTTGTCCATATCTTACTTCTACGGGAAAACCTTGTAATGCCAGCGTCCATGAAGTGATTCTGGATTGCGCTAGATTGCCTGATCTAATTCTTTTACTCTCTAAAAATTGCAAAGGTTGATGATTTGTTTCAATAATCACCTTTTCTCCCTGAACAATGGGGCGGAAATGTTGTAGCGCCCACACAGTGGTTAATAGGGCCTTTTCGCATCCATTAAATTTCATTTCAACTTGGGAAAATGCCTTACTTGCATATGCAATGGTTTTGTGATTCAAATCGTGTTTTTGTGATAACACTGCTGACATACAATGTTCAGAAAATCCTATTTCTATAAAGAAATCCCTGTTCTTTATGGGGTATGCTAAACATGGTGCCTTTACAAGACATTCCTTCAATCTAGCCACTGCATCAGACTGCTCTCTTTCCCATCTCCAGGGAGTATTTAGTTTAAGCAGTTTAGTCAATGGTTGAGTGATTTCTGCATAATTCTCAATGAACTTTCTGTTATAGCCTGTCATCCCTAATAAACTTTTTACTCCTTTCACATTTTTAGGATCTTTTAATCTTTGTATGGCCTCTATTTTCTTCCTTTGTGGATTTAGCCCATGTTCAGTCACTTCATGCCCTAGAAAGTTCACTTTTTTCTTGCACCATTGTGCTTTTTGCAAAGATACTTTGGCGCCTGCCTTCTGCAATTGGCCAAGCACATGTCTTATTTCATCAAAATGGCTTTTAAGGTTTTCATTTTTTATCAAGACATCATCCACATAAACTATTGTCCCTCTTTCCGCTGCATCCGGCATGGCCTTTCTCAAAAATATGCCAAATTCACTCCCACTATTGATGTACCCGAACGGAGCTCTAAGCCAGGCATATTGAGTCCTGTCAAATGTAAAGGAAAATAGGTGTTGTATCTCCTCTGCCAATGGCACACACCAATATCCAGATGTGAGATCTAACGTGGTAAATACATTTGAACCATGTATCTGAGCTAGGCCCTGATCAATGAATGGTAGTGGCCATCTAGATACTGGTACTCTTTTATTTAACTCTCTTAAGTCTGCACACAGCCGCCATTGACCATTTGGCTTTAACACACCTAAAATAGGCGTATTGGATGTGCTATGAATGGGCCTAATTATTCCCCGTGATTCCAAATTTTTAATAATCTCTGCCAATGATTCTAAACATGCCAGCGGTAGTCTATACTGGCGTACAAACACTGGATTTCTGCTACAACCTTCTGGTAGTGTGGCCACATGTAAATCAGTTAAACCACAATCATAAGCATCTTTTGCAAATACATCCTTAAACTCCATAAATATTTCCCTCAGATTGCGTCGATCCTCATCGCTGTTACATGCATCCGCTAAGGAGATCTGCTCTTCTACCATTCTGGAAAATTCTGGAAACTCTTCTGGTAAAGGAATCTCAGCGCTTTCCTCTAACTGTGTGGCTGTGTCTTTTTGTAGAGCTGCCACTTTCAAATATTTTGGCATATCAGCTTCCACTTCAATGGGCTGATTTCCTGTTTCATTTTCATTTAAATTAAATATTATGCAATCCTCTTGATGGCAGCACACTGTCTCATTTGAATCATAAGGATACACAGAATGAATTTTAAATATTCCTTTGGGCTGAGAGTCCAGGTGTTCTGGCAACTCGCCCTTGGCATCTACATATTTTTCAGGAATATTCCCAATCACCATGTTATTTAAATCTGCCGTATAATGTGATTTTTGTATGGCCATTCCTAATGGGGAGTTTTCCTCTAAATGAATATCCTGACAACCTTTATTATTCACCATGATTTTTACAGATCCCTCACCAATGTCTACCAATGGAATGTATTCATAATCCAGGCCTTGCTGTTTTATGGATTCATTCAGGCATACAAATGCATCAGAGCCTTTCATCTGCTGTCCATTTTTGCATTTCAGTGTTATTGCAAACTGTTTTGTAAATGCAGGAACAATAGTATTTTTCCTCATCTGTAATTCGACTACATAAGGAACTAGTTGTGCACAATGATAAGCCCTTCTTTTGTCTTCAAATTCAGGCGCCGGCCCACCTAGGCGTGACCATATTTTTTGATTAAGGAAATCTAACACCATACACATTCTGTGCATGATGTCATTGCCCATGTAAAATTCATTTTGTGCTCCACTCACTATCCATACATTATGGTAAATTGCTTTCTGCCCAATGCTAATTTTAAGCATGCATCTGCCTGTAATTCGGTTTTCAAAGTCTGGACTGTCCAACCCAGAAACATATTGGTTTTTAATCCTAAATTTCGGGATTTCTTCCCTCTCCATAATTTTTTGCAACAATTTCTCATTAATGAAACTCCTTTCATGTTCAAGCGCTAAAGTGGCTTTTATTGTTTTAAGATAATCATTTATACCAGCGTGAACCCATGGTTGCTCATCTTCCATGTGTATCTCTGCCAGAGTGGTAATGTGTTTTTCTGAATCTGTTTTAGGAACAATATTCTGTTTGCATGTATTCTCTTTTAAATAGAAACGTAATGTGTGTTCGTCTATGGCAGTCTGCCAATCTTTCCTTGGGTCCAAGTATATTTGTACAGGTAGTTTTTCATTGTCGCTCTGATCTTTGTCTTGACACCTTAATATAACAGTGACACTAGGTATGCAGCTATTCTGGAGATATACCTCCACAGCATCATTTGTTTTGGCAACGGTGTGACATTCTTTTATATTGCTGTTTTGTGATTTTAGTTTCTTAGGCCTCAATGGTTTTTTGGTTAAGGACCACAGCACTCCATTCACCCCATCTATGAGAGGAGACAATCTTTTCAGGCAATCTGTCCCCATCAGAAATGGAATTTCACAAATAGATGTGATCAATACCTCTTGTTTCATTCTGTGCTTTCCTATTTTTATGTCAACCTCAGTTACACCTATGATGGGCACCTCCTCCCCATTAAAGTTATGCACTGGGCCTTGATTTGCCTTCACTGTGATCTGACTCTGTGGAGGCCTCCCTTCATTGATACTCTTTACCAGCTCCTTGGACATAATTGTGGCCTGTGCGCCAGTGTCAATCATAGCAAAGGTGTGGCATTTTTCTTCTACAGTGATGGGTGCATAATATCTGTCCTCAACTTCCTCTAATACACATAAGAAATGTGAATTCTTACTGATTTCAGGGCTCACCTTTCTCAGGTCTTTTTCACTTTTGGCTAAGCACATTGGTAAATGAAAAGACATTTTTCCCTCCTTTTTACCCATTTCTGTGCGAGATATTTTATTCATTTCTCCATGTTCAGAGGTTTTTTGGAGTGTGGCCACCGTTCGCCCATCCATCTGGGTAACATCAGAGACCACATTACAACCTTCCAACTGAACATGTGTCACAACATCATTCAGCAATTTGTCATTTTTTAATTCTGTGCATTTGTGATCATTTAGTGTAATACCAGCCCTTTCAGCCTCTTCAAAAATATGTGGCTCAAAGAATTTTTCAGGTGATTGACTTGTACCCTCCTTGTGAGTATTTCCTTTTTCTGTCTGTGTTTGGTAATTGTTTTGCTTGCCCAGGGAAGGAGCTATGGCATCCCCACTTACTCCCTGTTCACTGGTATTCCCCATGCATGAGTCATTTTTCTTAAATCTGTCCCTTTGTTCTTTTGGAATTCCTAATGTTTCTTTTTCATTTGTGCAAATCTTTACTGTTTTATTTAGCTCTAAGTTAAACCGTACCTCTTTTTTAGAAGTATTTGCACTTTCTGTCACAATTTCATTTACTGGTACTTTCATTTTTAATCCATTAGACATCTCAGAGTCGTTATGCAAAATTATATCAGAGCAATCTGTCATTTTGGCACTGCAGTTATCATGAGTACTTAGTCACTTTTCGGAAGCCCCCCGGTCATTGCTATGGCCATCAGCCCCCTCTTTGGAAGGTTGTTTTTGCGCTGTATAAAGCTTTCCTATTTGCTCAGCTAACATTTTCACTTGGGCCTCAAGGCATTGGAACCTTTCCACCTCTCTAGGATCCTCTTTCTGTGGCCTAGGTCGATATTGGTTGTTTTCCCCCTGATTGGATCTATTCTGATACCTCTCAGGTGATTGATACCGGTTGGGATGGTTTCTGAACTCTTGATTCATTTGTGGAGGGGAGCGGGTTGCACCCATCCTTTGATTATAGTCCCCTGGTGGGGAATCATTGTACTGGCGTGGACTGTAGTTCACGTTTTGCTTCATGTCCTGTCTCTCAGATTGTGGGTACTGGCCCCTATATTGATTTCCATTATCAGTAAATCGATCCACATATCGGGGCCTATCCTGATTACCATATATCATGGTGCTGGGATCAAATCTGCTCTGTGTCCCCAATGACTGGTAGGGACCATCATTTCTTTGATCTTGATTTTGTCTCTGGTTATTGTTCATACCTGCCATATCAGACCGGTATCTTACCCGGGGTCTATCTCCTAAATATCTAGGGCTGATGTAGCTCTCTCTATTACTAGGATCATGTGATTGGAACATTGGTACAGTAAATGGCGATCTTTGTTGATTACCCCTTTGTTCAGGTGTCACATTATTTTTACCTTGGCTTTGAGCAGACTCAAGGGACATTTTGGCTGACCTGATTTCCATTACTGTGGCTGAGGGTTCTTTAGATTTAGGCCTAGTATCTTTCATTTTATCACTTTCTCTACCCTGACAATAGAGTACCTCATATAGCTTGGTGCTTTGATGTACAATCCATTCAAGGGACTTGTCACGGTCAAATTCACGGACCAATTGGGATATGATGTCTTTCTGTAGCCCATAGAAGTATGCGGTTTTAAACTCATTGGAATTTGAGTCAAAAGATACATCAAAGCGAGAGAATGCTCTTTTTAAGTCTTGTAAAAATTGGCGAGGTGATGTATTAGGTCCAGCAGTAATAGTGTACGCAACTTTCTTTGCCTCCTGCAATGACTGAAAAGGAGAAAAATGACGCCTAATTTCTTTTTCAAACTCCAGCCATGTCATATTCTGCTGTTCATTTAATCCCCTTATGATGCTGGCCGTCGGGGCATCTAAAGTTAAATGAAAATATTGTCTGTACTGTTCCTTAGGTATCTGGAGCGCTTTAAAAATGTCATGCACCGCTTCTAAGTGATCCTCAATGCAGCATTCACCTCCCTTTTTAAATGGTTTGATCAGGGCTTTAATGGATTTCATTATTTTTATGGGGCTACTTGTTGCAATGCATGGAATTGCACTATTTTGTGATTCAATCCTGTTTTCAGGTGTATGAGATTGGTGGCTGCCCCCAATGGGAGTATCAAATCCCCCAAGGGCACTGCAACCAAGTTCAGTCACCGGCCCAGTCACTGGGGCACTAGCTCTTTGGGCAGAGCTAGAATTCACCTCCACTCCATTGAATGTGGTACCCTGCCGCCTCTCCTGGGACCTGGGAATGCACATTTGCTGTTCTAAGTCCTTACACTTTTTAAGGAGTCTGTTGGCTTCATCATGCAAATAATTATTTTCATCACTCATTTTATTAATTGCCTCCTGCATATCGCACATTTGCATTTGGCATTCATTGAACTCTTTACTTCTCTTGTCTCTTTCTTGGATCATTTTAATCATTTCTTGTTCTACACTCTGGAGATCACCTTCTTTTTCGCAATGTTCTTTTTGTAAAATCTGCATTTCTGAAACAACCTCATCTTTATCCTGCCTAATGTGATCCACTAAGGCTTTTAAGTGTGTCAATTCTTGCTCACTATCTTCAAATTGTTTCTTGCTTTTGGATAACTGAGTATCAAAGTCTCTGCATTTTAATTGCATGTCTTTTTGGCATACATCCAATTCTGCTCTCAACATTTCCTGATTTTTACTTGCCCCATCTAATTCAGTCTTTAACCTGTTAATTAGCTGAGTATCATTCTCTTGCATTCGCAGTGACTTGTTTAAAATAAACCATATTTTGCCGCATAGCCGTATTAAACAGTCTTTCTCTGCACTTTTATCGGCTGCATTCAATAATCTTGTAAGGCAGACCTGAATTATGCTGCCTTCTGCAAAAATATTGTCTAGTTTTTCTTTCTGCACCTCACCCTGAATGCGGTTACTCCATTCTAAGGTACTGTTCGAAGACCAATTCCCATGTGCAAATAACTTTGCCTCTAAATATTGCACTAGATCTGAGAATGTGGTTTCCCTTTGTGACATTCTGAAATTCGTTTTTAGTGGCACACTGCTATTATAAAATGGGTTCCCTTTAATGTGCAAATGGCAGTGTGAGACACGCTTGCCACGCCCAGTAGGTACTCTGTGATCACTTTCCCGGCCTGCAACGCACCATAAATATGTAGGGTATTTTGTGGAGATTTGGGCCTGACGGTATTTTATTACCGCCGAGAAATAACTTAGCAATAATCACTCTTTGTATTCAGATTTGGCCATGTGCAACAATAATACAATGGACATGCATTATTTCAGCACCCAGACCTGCATATTTGGTATACGTGGTTGGTGGTATTTTGGTGAGCATAATTCCCTTGTTTTATTTGTGGCCCCAATGTCCAGAATCCCTTATCTTCGCTTAGATTTTTCGTGTGATCACTAGAGAGACCTCAGACCTGCATTCTAGGGAAACCACAATTTCCAGGGATAGTGTTGGTGCGCCACCATGGGCAAACTCACTGACTTATTTACGACAGAGAGCTATATGTGGTAGTCTTGTGGTAATTTCCACTACCTTATATACGGTAGGGAGCTATGTTCAGAGAGTCTCTCTTCCCGTTGGCTCATGTACCTCCAACAAGTTATACTACAGTCACTCACAATTATTCATACTGATTCTGACATACACACATCTGTCTTAAAATGACCATTGCACTGTTTAAAAATCTCCCCACATCATTGGCATTGTAATGGTAAATAGAAAATAAACCACCCGTCTGTTTTCAAATATTTTCTGTATTATAAAATTTGCATTTAGACATGATCTCATTCTTTACAGCAATAAAAAGGAACAATCAAAGCATTTTCAATGACACACTGCAATTATAGTGGCGGAGAACAGAACTTAAATTGCAACATTAGCACTTGATTAAGACACGCACGGGACTTTCATTTTTCTACACTGACTGCATACTTTCGTGCACACACGCAGCTCCCCCAGTTAGGTAATTACCTTATCTGTTCAGAGGATTCTCTCTGTGAATGTGGCTCTCTTGGCTTAACTCCAACAAAAAGGAACGCTTGCCTTCTCAAGCCGGGGTCATTGCCTGGAATTCTCAGCTTTTTCAGATAGGACTGCCTCTGCCATTGGAAAGGTAATTCTTTCAGCTTTCCCCAGTCTCGACTGCAGCAGGACACCCCCACAGCCAGGTCTTCTCCCCAGTAGTGCAGAAAGATGTCTGCCTGTCTTTTTCCCTGCTACTGCCCACTAAAACTTTCCTCTCAGCCCTCTTTATGACGTGTTCCAATGAAATCCATCATCTCTCATCCTCCTACTTTTAAACAATAGCTTCGCTTATACATTTGCAATTGTTGCAAATCTGACTTCCTTCCTCCTGCAGTTACTGTGCACAACAACACGGATAATCAGGCAGAGAAGAGAGGAAAAATCTGCACACTCATTTAACTGGTTTTCAAAATATGCCTAATTCTGCAGTAGAGAACACATTTTATTAGTGAGTTATAATAAAATAAGGTTTTATTAGTCAGGTTAATGGTTAATATGTTAGCTGTTAATTTTCAAATGTGTCTCTAGCAATATAGGCATTTCAGGTGAAAAATAGTGTGCATTTTTAAATGAACACGTGTGCTTTTAACTGTAAAAATAGCTTTGCATCTTATATGTTAAAATCGTTTTTTGACTGAATAGCCTGTCTTTCCTTGTTAATCTGCTAACCCATATAGCAATGCACCGCACCCTTGTGGTGGTGCTGCAAAAAAAAAAATGCTACTTGTGCAGTAGTGCTGTAATGCTACTTGTGCAGTAGTGCTGTAATGCTACTTGTGCAGTAGTGCTGTACTCTGTGCTGTAACATGCCAAATATCCTTACAGCCTGCAGGGATCCTAGCTTGTTTGACGTGCATTGGATTTCTCAGTTCAAGGTTCATTGAATAGGCAAACTTGTGACATATAGAGATATCATGTTATATGTTCCTTTAACTGAGTAGGAACATGAGTGTGAGAACACACACTTGACCAGAGAACACCTTCACTCAGGCATGTACAACAAATATGTTACATATACAAACATATGTCACCACATTGGTGCAATTTGAAAAGCAATTTTTGAAAGTGGCATTTTTATTAAACGATAACCGTGGTAGTTTCATTAACTATCCTCTCAGTGCAAGCCAGCCAAATTGGGCATATATATGACAGACGGCATAAGAACCCTTGTAACAAAACATGCCAAATATATTGCTCCTAAATCCCTACAGTCTGGTAGAGTTATATATTACACGGCCACGGTATAACTTTGCTCCCCCTGGACGAATCCACACCAAACTTTGCAAAAAAAAGTATATGGCCCATTCTGAATTTTTTTGCAAAGTTTGGTGAGGTTTGGTCCTGGGGGGAAAAGTTATAGGGGGGCTCCCAAAATTTCTTTTGTTCCCATAGACTGAATGGGGAAAACACTTTGCGCACACCTACAGCCCAAACCGCTGGATGGATTTTCACCAAATTTGTGGCAGGTGCAGCAGCCTGGTCCCAAAAGCATGCTTTTGTAAATTTGGTGAAAATCCGTCTGGTAAATTTCCCTGTTCGCTCCGCGGGCAGGACACCGATTGGCTAATCAGCTCGCGTCATGTCTGCGGACATGCAATGTGTCCCCTGATTGGATGGTGAAGAGCGTGAAGTGCGTCAGATTTTTGGAAACGCCCGCCATCTTGGATCCGTGCTTGGTGTCCGCGGACATCACGGTATAAACATATTGAAAAACACAACATTGCACTTGTCAAACTTATCAAATAATCTCTGGGAAGGTGAGGGGTGATGAGGATGGGATGGGATATGGATGCAAGAAGCAAAAAACTGGTGTTTTTTTGTTGCGAAAGTGGGAACAGTTAGGATGTTCGTGAACAGTCCTGTGGAGGACCGGAAGAAGTGGTTGATTGACTTACAATCTATGTTTACAAGTCCACCATTTACGTTTCTGCCTCACCATCTGTGTTGTCACTGAAATAATGCAATCAACTTGAAAATTAGTGAAGATTGCAGGATAAAAGCACTGTGCAGAGAAGTGATACAGTACCCACTGCTAAGTGGTAAGGAAACTTTGCAATGATGCTTGATGTTTATAAATTGATGTTGTTGTGCTACACCCAGAGCGTGGCAAAGAAAGGGCTATTCATGTCTGTGTTAAAATGTAATTAAAGTAATAATGGAGTCAGACTGGCGCCCCTTATAGTCGGCACCTCAGGCAGCCACCTGCACTGCCTAATGCAAAGACCGCCCTGCACATGCATGAGAATTACAGTTCTCATGGATGCGGTGTGGCAAGTTGTTGCAAAGTGAGAATGTATTTTGATTCTGAGTGAAGGTCACCAGCTTTGAATTTTTGTTTGCGAGCTCAGGAATCCCACGCATCGGACACACAGTATAAGGTTCAATTATTTTTTGACCTTGAGAGAAAGAGACCATTCCGAAAGGAATCGAATGAAGGAGGGTTGTTATAATGTAAGATATGATAAGGTTATGTATTCAAAAAGTGGACTAAGGAACATGTAAATTCAGTTTATGAAAAATTGTTGGTGCAAACGGAGTCTGCCTTACGGTCTGAGTTACGCCAAGCGAATGGAAATGATGAATGTAATGTAAGTTTAATTTTGGATGATTTTATTCTCGAACGAGCATCAACTTATCATTATCTGCACATTATTTGTGGGTTACATTGTAGTCGTTTGTTCTGTGTGGCATATTGCAATGAAACGCAAGTATAACCTTTGTGTATAATGTTCTTTTTACCGTCAAGATGGGCAGGCCAGCATTGATATGCATGTAGACCACTACTCAGTTCTCCCAGGTTCAATGCTAATATTTCATTAAAATGCCATGTATGAGCACATAGAATTGTAGCATCAGCTTTTGTATCCCGTTTAGAGTTGATCATACTACATAGCAATGTTCTCGGAAGCAAATTGTAATAAAGATCGGCTAGTGAGACATATTTCTATTATGTTTCTAAAACATGTACATTTTGCCATTTTGCGACTGTCATAGATTCGAGATGCCAACTGACAGATTTTTTAATTGGCAGCTCCAGCTACTTGTGAACAACTGGATGTGTTTAACAGTTTTTTGGGACGATCGGCAAGGGTAGATATGTCCTTACGCTGTACTAGCGATTAGGAGCAACATAACATCCTTTACGGTGGTCTAGCCTCAAGTTGATGCACAAGCCCTGGAATTCACTGTGCAACCCAAGCGCTTCTTTTATCCAAAATGAACACCTTGTGTATGCAAAAAAAACAACGTGTGACTCATGATAAACATTTTGGATCGCGAGAAAAGAAAGAAATTTCAAATTTTATTGAATATGGCAATAGTCTGATGTTGTCAGAGCGTTTATTGTGAAATAAAAGTACTTTACACATTGTACAGTCTTTTGTTTCTTTTTAAAGTACAGTTTAGTATTGCGAATTGTGCCATGCTGTGCTGTGAGAAGTTGTGTGTTGATTTTCGGGTTCTGCGTCACGTCACGTAGGCGATGACTGGGTGTGTTTGTGTATGCTGCTCAGGAACGTCACCGAGAAAGGCGGACAATATCACTAGGGTCGGTGATGTGAGGCTCAGGGGTGGGGCATATGATTTCGTGCCCTCAGGGCAGTTCATCTTAAGCCAGTGGTCTTCACATTTTTTGTCCCGGGCCCCCCTGAGCATAATTTGGGCAGGTCGGGACCCCCCAGGAATGCCAAATGGACAGTATATATTGCGCTACGTCACCTGCTCCCATCATGGTCGCTGGGCACCCTCATCCCACTCCTACCCAGTCCCTGGTCTCTCCACACCCCATCACACACCCTGGGCTCTCCCCACTCTGCTCCCACCACTATCCCATGGTTCCCACCCATTGTGCTCCCACCATAGTATGTGTGTTCCCCCCATCCCGTTTCCAACACAGTCTGAGGGCCAGTGGCGGCTGGTGATTTTTTTAAGTGGAGGGGCATAACTATTTCCCCCAAAAATGCCAAAGCGACCGAGCACAGTGAGGGAGCCCGAACCAATAGAGGGTTTCGGGTGGGGGTTCCCCATGTGAATGTTTATTAAATAATGTGATAAAATGTTGCATTGTAGAGCATACTTTTAACAAAAAAATGGGTAAATAGCCAAACAGTTTGCAATTGGTGCTGGGTGTCCAGGGGGCAGGCATGACATTTTTTACTGGGCATCTATAATAGATGTCCAGTAAAAAGATACCATCCCTGTCCTCTGGGCCCCACTGGGCCTAACACAATCAACATGATTATGTGTGTATGCAAGGCGCTGCACATTTATACAGCAATCACTCTATCATTGACACGAGCATCCATCACCATACATTCACTCATAACATAAGCATACACACATCCATACACATGTTTAAATAAAAACAATGAACATAAACATACCTTCTGCATTGGTCTGCGTGTGGGTGCTGAAACGCCCAGTTCGAGGCTGCTCTGTCCATATGTGCGAGGAGGCGCAGGAGCTCCTCCTTGGACATACAGACATGCAGTGCCCCAGCCAGCATTTTCAATGATCTATGCAATGCTGGCGAAGCAAAACGCCCCAGCACTTGTATGGCTCAGTAAGCATATGCGGCTGGGGATCTAAACTGAACTGTCAAAGGGAAACAGTTTTCCCTTTGACAGTTCAGCCAGCCCAGGAGCACTCCATCAGCTGGAAAAAGCAGCTGAGGGAGTGCTCACTGTTTCACTGGGCTGGCTCCTTAGATCCTCCATAATGGATGAGCTGCCGGGCTCGGACTGGGCTATAGGGCAATGCCTGTACCAAAAATGTAAAATGCTAGTGTGGGCCAGTCAAAATGGGCTACCATTTTGGCCAATGTGGACCAATTTGATGAGTTACTTAACTATGCAGTTAGTAATTTGGACCATTGTGGCTGAATATATCACAATTTACTTACAATTTAACACAAAGCACCCCCTTGGGTACTATAGAAACAGTGGGCCTCATTACAACCCTGGCGGTAGCTGTGCCGGTAAAACCGGCACAGCTGCCGCCGGAGTTGCATCCGGGCCTGGCACCTGCGAATGGGCAATTACTGGGTCATGCTGAGTTAGGTGGACCTGATGATTGCCCTTTTGTGGGTGCCAGTACTGGTAGATCCCCATTTCCCTTTGCGCCCTATAGGTATCAATGGGAATGGGGAGCTCAGATGCACCGGCACCGTTACCGTTAAGAATGGTGCCGGTGCATCTGACAAGATGTGCTCGCGGCTGCCGCAGGGCCTGCCAGGTCAGACCTGGCAGGCTGTCAGCCACCCGCGAGCACAACTTTTACTATGGCGGTACGGTAGCAACGGTGCCAGTATCTTACCGGCACCGTTGTTACCGTGCCGCCATAGTTGTAATGAGGCCCAGTCTGTGACTAAAGGAATGAATACCCATTTACAACTGCGGTCCACTTTTTCATTGTTGCCTGAGACAGTTTCATGCTTCAGCCAGACCATGTGAGCCACTCTGCCCATTTCTTCCAAACAAAAAAAAAAAAAAAAGAAAAAAAAATACATATGTATATATTTTATGTTGAAAACCCTGCACCAAGGTCCAGGAAAGGTGGAAGGCACTCCAGGAAACAGTCTTGCTTGCAATAGTCACAGCAAAACACTGAGGCAGGAAACCAGGTAATGTCAGCCAAAAATCAATACTTTAATTCATAAAATGTCCAGGACGGGAAAAACAAACACGAATAACGACGCTTTTCGCGGTAACAGACCGCTTGTTCACGTTTAAGGCAACAAACACAATGGAAGGACTATTTATACAATCATCAACTCTATGACTTCTGTGTAGAGAGTCGTGCACACTTTCTTTTCTTGTCTCTTGAAGAAGTACGCCATCTTGGAATGGGTTAAAGCGTGTTGTAACTAATAAAGCTCAGTAGCAAAGAGAAACAAAACATGCTTATATGGACATGCTCGGCTAACCCAGGCCAAGTGGTTATTGTTGACAAAAAAGCCCGCTTTATGTAAGGTAAGTTCTGGTAGAAATGAATGAATGAATAATTACATGCAATATCTAAAATACAGTGCGTAGTGCACTCATTCTTTCAAATTTGTTCGATTCAAGTGTACTTAATTTAACCCGTACAAACACCTGAACCGGTATTCACGAGCTATGCAAAATTTTCAAAGTACAACAAATGTTGTTAAAGTGCTATGTGCATTTGATAACCTAAAAATTAATTTTGAAGTTTGTAAAGTGCCTAGTGCATTTAGCAGCACGACAAGATCCTATGTCGAAACGTGATAAAGTGCTTAGTGCATTCTTAAAAACAGATGTATTTTACACTTGAATCATTTGTAAAAGGCATGAGTTAAGAACGGTTTTACCAGATTATTTGGGCAATTGCCTATACTTAATAAAACCTCTCTTTCAAAACAGCCCCATATATGATAATCTGAAAATTAATTTTACAGTTTATAAAGTGTCTAGTGCATTTAGCAGCGCGACAGAATCCTATGTCGGAATATGGTAAAGTGCTTAGTGCATCCTTAGAAACAGATGTATTTTACACTTGAATCATTTATAAATAGCATGAATTAAGAACAGTTTTACCAGATCATTATTTGGGAAATTGCCTCCACATAATAAAACCTCACTTTCAAAACAGCACCATACGATATAAATGACCCTAAAATCAATAATAAACCAATGGGAATAAGAGACAGATTGAAATTAAAGAAATTAAAAAAATGTGCATATCACTGTTGTTCCATTGTGTTACATTGATACTTCAACAAAGAATATCCGTTGGTTGCCTTTACAAGAAAAAGAAGTGAAAAAATAAAAGCTAAAAGACAAGAGAGGTCTAGAGTTCTAGTGAATCTCGAAATGGCAGAAGAAAAAGATAAATAGACCCTCAAATCATTACAATTGTGAGAAAACATAACACCCATGTTTGAAACAGACCAAAAGCCAAAAACAATCAAATACATTTACAATGTTGGTTGACGCAATCCTATAAATACAATATATTATAAACAAAGAGGAAGGGCTCAAGTGCACATAATGTTAGAGGTAACTGGAACCCAACTCAACATGCCACGGTCTGGGATCGTCTTTGGCAGATCAATGTTTTACTTTCATTGCTTTTTAGACCTATTAAGTTCCTAGGAATGTGTATAATTCTTCATCTAGGTTGTGGCCTTGGGGTTTCTTTGTCTCATAGTCCAAGATATATCTGGTTTCCATTTGTCGCAAGAGGAGTTCTCGGTTTCCCCCCCTTGCTGTTTTTTGGATAGCATATATTCCAAAGTATCCAAAACCGTCGAGTTTTCCTCCGTGCTTTTCTTGGAAATGTAGGGCCATTGGGTATGTTGGATCGACATTTTTAATTGCTCTAATGTGTTCTAAGTTTTAACTTGCCGATCGTACTCCCTACATACCACTTATCGCACGGGCAGGTAAGGACATACCCAACGTACTCTGTTTTGCAAGTGATTCTAGATTTTATGATCACATTATTGTTCAGAACAGGATGTTGATATTGTTTAATGTTTTTAGCAAATTTACAAGCCTTACATTTGGTACATCTTTGGAAACCCTCTGGGGCAGTACTTAACCAGCTTAAAGTCACAGGTACTGTTCTAGGGCTCATATAGCTTGATACCAGATTATCTTTCAAAGAGGCTGAGCGCCTATAAGTAATGTTGATGTTAGGCCCTAAGGTACGTCCCAGGTGCTCGTCCTGCCTAAGTATATGCCAATGTTTGTGTATTATTTGGCGAATGTTCTTAGAGGCTTTGCTGTATGTCAAAATGAGACGTGTCTCTTGTTCTTCTGTTTCATTTGCGATATGAGCCTTGGGCATTAGCAAAGTCTTGCGATCCATTTGCCGTACTTTATGAAAGGCTCTCTCCAACACTTTTTTTGGGTAACCTCTTTGTTGGAATCTTTGTGCCATGAGTCTACACTCCCTGTCATAAGTTTCCAATTGCGAGCAATTCCGTCTGATGCGGATAAATTCACCATAGGGAATGCTCCATTTTAATGAGGTGGGGTGGTTGCTCTTAGCATGCAATGTTGTGTTGGAGCTAGTTGGTTTTCTTTACAATTCAGTCACCAAACTGTCATTGACCACATTGACAAGTATGTCCAAATAGACAACAGTGGTCTTACTGTGGCTCTCGGTGAACTTAAGATTGTATTTGTTTATATTAAGTAACTTCACAAACTCCAACCATTCGTTTGCGGGTCCGTCCCATATTACAAATAAATTATCTATGTAACGCAGCCACATGACCACCTTATCTGTTAAGTGACTGTTGGAGGGAACCCACACTACAGATTCTTCCCACCGTCCCATCATTAGATTTGCATATGGGGGAGCAAACGTAGTCCCCATGGCTGTACCTTGCAATTGGGTGTAAAACGTGTTGTCAAATAAAAAGCTGTTATTTGTTAAGCAGAGATTGATCATTTCTAAAATCATTTTACCATGTTCAAGATAATTCAGTGATCTGGTGTTTAGGAAATGCTCACAGGACTTTAATCCGTCTGTGTGTCTGATCGAAGTGTACAGGGAGACAACATCTAATGTGGCTAGTAGATATGTCCTTTCCCAAGGTATGCCGTCAATTTTATTTAGGAAATCCTTTGTGTCTTGTAAATATGACGGCAAGCTTGTGACAAATTTTATCAATGTCTCATCTACTAGTTTAGACACATTTTTGGGTAGTGCCCCACATAAAGTCACTATGGGTCTCCCCGGAGGTCTGGTTTTGCTTTTGTGGACTTTTGGCAAGAAGTAAATTGTGGGCATCATTGGAAATCTGGGATGCAAATATTTACACATGTCTTCCTCCAAAAGACCTTTTTCCTTCCATTTCATCAACAACTCAAAAAGTTGATTATTCATTTCTAATGTTGGATCCTTGTCAAGCAATTTATAGCATTTCTGATCCCTCAGTTGTCTATTGGCCTCAGTGATGTAATCAGACCTATTCATAATCACAATGTTGGTGCCATTGTCAGAGGGTTTGATGATGTAATCATCCAATTTTTTCATGCTTGAAAGGATCTCTAGTTCTTGTCGAGTTAAGTTATTTTTAGAAATGTTGGTTTTAGTTTTCCTTATCTTTTTGAGGTCAGCTATCACCAGATCTTGAAAAGCCTCTATGTTGCCACCAGGGTTGAACATGGGATTGAAACGTGATTTAAGTCTCAAGTTGCTCTTACTAGGCCAGTCAGTGCTAATGTTCATAAGTTCCCACTGAGGGTCGCTTATGTCTTCATCATCTTGCCACTCGTCCCCTATAGGTATCATTGGGAATGGGGAGCTCAGATGCACCGGCACCGTTAAGAACGGTGCCGGTGCATCTGACGAGATGTGCTCGCGGCTGCCGCAGGGCCTGCCAGGTCAGACCTGGCAGGCTGTCAGCCACCCGCGAGCACAACTTTTACTATGGCGGTGCGGTAGCAACGGTGCCAGTAGCTTACCGGCACCGTTGTTACCGTACCGCCATAGTTGTAATGAGGCCCAGTCTGTGACTAAAGGAATGAATACCCATTTACATCTGCGGTCCACTTTTTCATTGTTACCTGAGACAGTTTCATGCTTCAGCCAGACCATGTGAGCCACTCCCATGCCCATTTCTTCCAAACAAAAAAACAAAGAAAAATACATTATATATATATATATATATATATATATATATATATATATATATATATATATATATATATATATATATATATATATATATATATATATATATCTGTCCTCTCATGTCCTCACCAAAGCCCAAGCCTCGGTCCTTTCACTTGGACTTAACTTTTGCCCCACTAAAGCATTTGACTATGTCCAGTCACGCATTGACCTGGATAAATTTATTCGAAAGATCAGACTCAAGACATTTTTTTCTCTAAATCCAACTGTGCCAAAACCATCAACATCTCGTACTGGCCATACCAACCTTCTGATCTCTGATATTCCATCTCTTATGGACCTGGCTTGTCTTGAAGACTCTGACTATGATCCGTCAAATGCTTGTCTCGCTGAGTTTGGCATTGACCCTGATTGGGATGTACGCACTAAACTCAAGGATAAATCCAAGTTTAATCCACAGTTCCCTGTTGGTGGATGTATTGAAGCATTTTATGATTTGTGCATTAGTGATTTCAGGAAACTACGAAGCAGTACCATCAAGAGCAAACACAATCTCACTTCTGCCCAACTCGCGGCCATCGGCGAATTACAAAGCTTGCTGAACATTATTATTAAACCTGCTGATAATAGCTCTAATATATTAATTCAAGATCGAGTACACTATGTAATGGAGGCCAACCGTCAACTCAAAGATCGACTGTGTTATGACCAACTCTCGAAAAATCCCTTCGATGACATACAGTCTGAACTCAAAAATGTATGCACTAAATGGGTTGACATTGGCCTCATAGATGATGATTTTGTTAAATTTTTAGCTCCATCCTGTTTCACTATACCTACGATCTATTTTTTACCCAAAAATCACAAATCTCTTATACATCCACCGGGTAGGCCTATTGTTACTCTGTGTGGTTCTCTCCTTGAGCATTTGGCCCAGTTTGTTGACGAAACTTTATTTCCCCTTGTGTCAGTTTTACCTTCTTATTTAAGGGATACCAAAGATTTTCTACAACATATCTCAAACATACCTTGGGAGGATGGTTTGCTTTTAGCAACCCTTGATGTTGTCTCTCTCTATACCTCCATTGACCATCAAGTTGGTATGGGTGCCTGCAAATATTTTCTCGATACCCGCTCACTGAATTTCTACAGCCATAGCTCAATGATTCTTGAAATGCTCTCTTTCTGCCTAAACAACAATGTTTTCTTGTTCGAGGGTTCTTTCTTTCGTCAGGTAAGGGGTACTGCCATGGGCAGTACTTTTGCCCCTTCATATGCAAACCTGACAACGGGATGGTGGGAGGCCACTTTCCTTAGTGATCTACTTGCATCTAGCTTTGCCACACATATTGTCGCCTGGTGGCGATATATTGACAATGTTTTCGTCATATGGAAGGGGACCGAAGTTGAATGGCAATCATTTGTGAAACAGATCAATACCAACATGTCTAATCTGAGCTTCACAGAATGCAACAGCACGACTGAAATTGTCTATCTTGATATAGTGGTGACTCTTAAAAGATCTGGCCTTTGTACAGCACTATACAAAAAAACATCTAACACTGGTCTGCCCTTGCATGCCACAAGCTGTCATCCTACGTCATGTAAACACAGTATTCCATATGGGGAATTTATTAGATATCGTAGGAATTGCACAGATCTAGCATCCTTTGATCATCACTGTGCCCTGGCGGCTCCAGACTTTGTTAAGCAAGGCTATGATCGTAGAATCATAGAATTGGCCTACACCAAAGCACGTGGACTATCTAGGGACCGCCTATTGTATGGCATTAAGCCTGCTAGAACTACTGTCAACGATGAACCCCATCTGATTGTCACATTTGACAATGCTTCCAATCATGTTCGCAAAATTATAGAGCGACATTGGCGGATTCTCATCATTGACAAGGACTTATGTCCTCTGCTTTCCAAACGTGTTACTATCACGTACAAACCTACCCTCACTCAGGGATAAACTGGTCTCTAGCTTCTTGCCACCTATCAATACCAATCCATCTCTCATGAAATCGTTGATGGAATCTCCCATAGGCTTTACTAAATGCTGCAAATGTAAGGCCTGTGCTCATGCCATTACATGTAAATCCTTCTTGCATCCGGTCACTCAATGCAACCAGTTAATCAAGCATTCAATGAATTGTGATACCACTTTTGTGGTGTATGTGCTCTCATGTCCATGCATGAGATGGTATGTCGGGAGTACCACATGTAAGCTTAAGCTCAGAATATTACAACATCTCAGGGCAAACAAAAACTCTGATCCCGCATACCCTATGGCCAAGCAACAATGACCTTTCTCTCCTTAAATTCTTCGCAGTGGCGCACATTCCGATCCACCCTAGAGGTGGGGATCGTGTGCTGAAACTAAGACAGCTAGAGACCAGATTTATTTTGGATTTTGACACCAAGTTCCCCAATGGCCACAATCTTGACGAGGAGCTTTATATGTTTTTAGGCACATAAGAGACCTTTACTTGCTAATTGTTTGCTTTGGATTGGTTTTCCTTAAGTTATCGATTCGTTTCTGATTATATTTAGATGATGGGATTATGCTTTCTCATTGTTGTTTCTTTCGTTTCCTGGAATTAATTTGTTGTTCCTTTTTCACTCTTCAGTCCCTGACCTGTGCTTTAGTTTCATCTTTTCCCCATTACCATTATGATGGCTATATTACCACTAAGGTTTATAAATGGGATTGGTTTTACTTTTAGTCTTATTTTTCAAGCTGTTATCTTCACGACCTAGTTGGACATTTGACATTTTGTGTTTATATTTTTTTGTTGTAGTCTTTTTTAACATCTTGGTGCTTTATAACACCTTCTCTATTTTGGTTATCTGGTTTAACAAGATCATTACAAATTTACATGCTTCAGTCGAGGTATTCAGCTAGTCTTACAAAAGTGTTCATCTTTGTTAGTTGTGATACCATCTGCCAACTAATCTGCCAAATTGCTGTTAATTATAGCTGCTTACGTGATTTTGCCTGTGTGCACAACTTTTATGCTGCTTTTTCATTGAATTGCACTTGCACTTTATGTCAATATGGCCCATATGATGTTGCCTGTTTGCACATTTTTCATGCTGCTTTTAACCAACTTGCACTTGCACTTTATGCCATTATTGGTCAGAATATGTAATGCTTTTTGATTGATTTATTACAATCATTGTTGCCTTGTATTTTACTATCAGAATTTCAATTCTGATCATTTTTTACATATCTTTGTATTCTGATCACCTTACAACTCTGATGGTTCGTCCATGACCATTTTTTTTGGCACTGTGCCTTTTGAACCGTCTACAATGACAACGTGTTGCAATGTCTGCTATTTTGCACATATCTATGCTGCTATTCTGTTCATTTGCACAAAGCCAAATTTTGCATATTTATGCTGATATTTGTTGGATTTGCACAAAGCCTGATTGCACATGGTATCGCGTTGCTTTTTTAGCTTCTTTAGCTTGTTTTAAGACTGATTGATTGACTTTTATAAGCTGCAATTTCATTTTTTTAAGCGCACTATGCACTTATTCGATCTTTAAATCTGCATTGTAATATCTTCTTGTTTAAAACCAGTTATATACGTTGGAATTCCAGGTACAGGGGATTTGACTCGCATGGCTGTCTGTATAGAATTTTTCTTCTATTTCTGTACTTTACTTTAGGTCGGTATAAGTGTTACACTGTTGGCTTATGGTCGAATCTCCATTCCAACATGGCCGCCATGGAATCAGTCCTCCTTTGTACCTCTATTCCAACTAACACAGATGATGGACTACATGTTATCTTTAATTGTGTCTTTGTCCTCTGTTGTGCTACGTGATCAAGCGCTCAGTTGAGCGTGAAACGCGTTGTAGGTGGGCCATGTACCAGACGTCCTGCCTCTGTTTGTCTTGCTGTTTCCCCAGCCTTTTTGCTCTGTACAACTGTGCAGTTTTTTACTATTAAAAACTTCCTATTCTTACCGTGTGAGCATCATATATTTTTGGGTTCGCTTCCCATCTGGGATTGCAGGACCTCCTTGGGTCCACGGAGAGTGCGGTCCGTCCCTTCTCCTCTGGTTTTCTCAATATATATATATATATATATATATATATATATATATATATTCAGTGAAAATAACTTTGTTAAAGGGACGTTATGGTTAAGTTGCGCTACTAAAAACCTATGAAATTCAGTGAAAAAACTTTGTTAAACGGACGTTATGGTTCCAAGTAAAACCGAAAAACTCTTGAAATTTGCCCGTTATGGTAAGCTAAGCAACCATAACTCGCGCCACCACCGTGCATTGCTAAGACTAACACCCACGACATCAAAGATGACTTCACAAATGTAATTGATGACATCACTGATGACATCACATGTGTATGCACTTTTCATGAAATATGTGTACAAGGGATTCTTATTATAATGTTACGAAAAAGTGTCAAGGATCATTGCAATAAATATCATACCCTAATTAGTGCATTGAACGATGCATTGATATAAATAGCATTCTATTATGGGGTTCTATCTAGTATACTAAGCTACTCATGCAGAAACATAGCATTGTGTGCAGCGTACAAGATGAAGGTATAATATTCGTAATGTTAATATGTTGAATAATGAAATGATAATTGTTTTCTTAATAGATTTTTGTGTACTGTGAAATATGTAATAAGTAGCTAATAAAACCCATGTATTACATAATTGCATTACTATAGACAAAACACAAAGAGACAAGAACATATACCAATATGGGTATATACAGGGAAGGTGAAGTTAGCAAAAAGCACAAGTAGTAGCAGAAACAATTCATAACCTAACTGATTATTTTCATGCAAATAAATGATTGCTCTGTTTCAAAGCTGCTATTTACCCTATGTATATGTATCACTTGGTGTGATTGGACCCTAAGGAAAGTAGTGTGAGTACAATGTATACAAATATGACCATATACAGGGAAAGTACAGCCATAAAAAAACAACAGAACTATCAGAAAGTGCTGATAAGTCTATTGATTATCTTTTTTTTTTAAACAATTTTTATTATTTTGAACAACACACCAAACATTACAACTTTTAGGACGTACGTTAATCAATGTCAAACCAACACATTATACATTTCCTGTCCTCCCGGCTCCCTCCCCACCAACTCGAGCCGTTTCATCAGTGTCATCTACATGAGCATTTTCAGGGATCTCGGTGCTTGTTGACTCATCTGAGTCTTCTGTTTCATGATTGGCCTGGTATGGGGCAGCCATTGAGGTCACCAGTTGCCTCCAGGCCATCAGGGGACCCACTTCCTCTTCTCCCCCCCTGGTGCCGGCTTCAAACCAAACCGCAGTTTCCGCTTCTGCCCATCTCAGAAGGTCCGCCCACCATGCTCCACTCTAAGCCTATGGGCCTCTTTCCATCACATTGCAATCCTGCGCTTGGCCAGGACATATGCCAGGTCCTTCATTTTGTTAATATGCTTTACGTTACGTGGCCTGAGGAAATTCCCAAGCAAACATGCCCCAGCGGACCCCACATCCAACACCACATCCCCACTGGCCATTTTCGTCTTTATTTCTTCCCAGAATCTATGCACCTCTGGGCAAGCCCAGAACATGTGCAGCAACCCTGCCTCCTCCCCGCACCTGGGGCATTTCTGTATGGTTGAGCCTCCAAACCTGGCTATTCTTCCAGGGGTAAGATAGGCTCTGTGGGTGACATAGAGCTGGATCTGCTGGAGTCTCGCATTCCGGGACACCTTTTTGTGGTACCTCTGAGCTCTATCCCATTGTCCATCTGTCATGGGTTCTCCTATCTCCTGCTCCCAATCATGCCTCAGCTGGAGTAGCTCACTCTCTGCCTTTGCTCTTAAGAGCTCATATATCCTAGATATTTCAAGGCCACCCTCTGAGACATCATACATAATTTCCAGGGTGGCATCAGGTTCTTCTGCCAGTGCCGTCCCAGGCCACCTCCCCCTTACCCGTTTCAGGAGCCTGATATATGTAATGTATTGTCCACTGTGCACCCTTGTCTCCTCCTGCAACCTCTGAAATTCCAATACTTCCCCTTCCTGCCATATGTCTCCGAGGGTGGATAGACCCACCGGTACCTGCGAACCGCTTCGAACAATTGGGGGTCATCCCTGCATAGAGCCACCAGCGGGAATTGCTGAGAGAGCGGGTCTGGGTCGCCCACCGTTTTCCATGCTCTGCGCCAAACTTCTCAGCCCAACTTCAATAGTCTCCCCCTCCCCGCCATCTTAGTTTTATGCATCCACACTGTCTCTTTTAGAAAGTATGGGGCTGAGTCACCCCGCAAAAGCCTGGCTTCCGCCGAGTTCTCCGCAGACAACCACCTGGCCACATACAACAGCGGTCCCACCAAGTAATACAATTCAAACTTTGGCAAGTTTATGCCCCCCTTTTCACTAGTGTTCTCTAGCTTCCACAGGGCCACCCTATTCCTGGATTTGCCCCATATGAAGCCCCTGCACATGACATGGAGTCTCCCAAATAAGCGTCTGGGGATCAAGTATGGGACATTCACAAAAAAGTAGTCTATTTATTATCTTTATGCACAAAAAGGATTGCTGTCTTTCAAGCTTGTGTCTGCCCCTATGTATATGTTTCATATGATGTGACTGGACTCTAAGGGAATTACTGTAAGAACCTACTTGAAGGATACGTCTACAAATAAAATACAATTTTTAGTTTCTGACTGTTACTGAAGAAAACCATGTGGCCTAGATATGTCAGCAAAAGAAAAAAGAGTGAGCCAGACAGGTGATGTCATCAGTGATGTCATGGGGTGGGGGGGAACAAGAGAGAGACACGAGCCATGAGCGGGGGGTGGGGGAATAGAAGGGAGACACAGGGCATGAGCGAGGGGTGGAGGGGAACAGAGGAGACACGTGGGCATGAGCGGGAGTGGGGGGGAAGAGGGGAGAAACGTGGGCATGAGCGGGGAGTGGGGGGAACAGGGGAGACACATGTGCATGAGCGGGGGGTGGGAGGGAAAAGGGGAGACACGTGGGCATGAGCGGGGGGTGGGGGGGAACGGTGGAAGACACGGGGCATGAGCAGGGGGGTTGGGGGCAACAGGAGAGACACGGGGCATGAGCGGGGGTGTGGGGAAAGGAGGGAGACACGGGGCATGAGCGGGGGTGGGGGGGAAAGGAGGGAGACACGGGGCATGAGCGGGGGTGGGGGGGAAAGGAGGGAGACACGGGGCATGAGCAAGGGGTGGGGTGGAACAGGGGAGACACGGGGCATGAGCGGGGGGTGGGTGGAACGGGAGGGAGACACGGGGCATGAGTGGGGGGTGGGGGGAAACAGGGCACAAACGGGGCATGAACGGGGGGGGAACAGGGCACACACGGGGCATGAGCGGGGGGTGGGAGGAACAGGGGAGACACTGGGCATGAGCGGGGGGTGGGGGGTAACATGAGGGAGACACGGGGCATGAGCGGGGGGTGGGGGGTAACACAAGGGAGACACAACGCATGAGTGGGGGGAACAGGGGAGACATGGGGCATGAGCGGCCGGTGGGGGAACAGGGGAGACACGGGGCATGAGCGGCGCAGCGGGTTTGGGGGAAAAGGAGGGAGACACAGGGCATGAGCAGGGGGTAGGGGGGAACAGGAGGGAGACATGGAGCATGAGCGGTGGGTGGGTGGGAACAGGGTACACACGGGGCATGAGCGGGGTGTGGGGGGAACAGGGCACACACGGGGCATGAGCGGGGGGTGGGGGGAACATGGCACACATGGGGCATGAGCAGGGGGTGGGGGGAACAGGGCACACACGGGGCATGAGTGAGGGGTGGGGGGGTTACACGAGGAAGAAACAGGGCATGAGCGGGAGGTGGGGTGGAACAGGGGAGACACGGAGCATGAGCGGGGGTGGGGGGAACAGGGAAAACACGGGGCATGAGCGGGGGTGGGGGGGACGTGAGGGAGACATGGGGCATGAGTGGGGGTGGGGCTTTACAGGGCACACATGGGGCATGAGTGGGGGTGGGGGGAACAGGGCACACACGGGGCATGAGCGGGGGGTGGGGGGAACAAGAACACACGGGGCATGAGCAGGGGGTGGGGGGAACAGGGGACACATGGGGCATGAGCAGGGGGTGGGGGGAACAGGGGAGACACGGACCATAAGCGGGGGGTGGGGGAAAAGGAGGGAGAGACGGGGCATGCACGGGGGGTGGATGGAACAGGGCAGACACGGGCATGAGCAGAGGGTGGGGGGTACAGGAGGAAGACACGGGGCATGAAGGGGGTGGGAGAACAAGAGAGAGACACTGACCATGAGCGGGGGGTGGGGGGAACAGTGGAGACATGGGGCATGAGCGGGGGGGTGGGGGGAACCATGGAGACATGGGGCATGAGCGGGGGTGGGGGGAACAGGGGAGACACAGGTCATGAGCGGGGGTGGGGGTAACACAATGAGACACAGGGCATGAGCGGGGGGTGGGGAGAACAGGCCCAATACTGGGCTTGAGCAGGGGGTGGGGGATACAGGAGGGAGACACGGGGCATGAGCGGGGGGTGGGGGGTAACACAAGGGAAACACGGGGCATGAGCGGGGGGTGGGGGAAACACGAGGGAGGCACGGGGCATGAGCAGGGGTGGGGGCAACAGGAGACCCACGGGGCATGAGCGGGGGTGGGGGGTACACGAGGAAGACACAGGGCATGAGCGGGGGGTGGAGAGAACACGAGGGAGACACGGACATGAGCGGGGGTGGGGGGAACACAAGGGAGAGACACGGGGCATGAGTGGGGGTTGGGGGTAACACGAGGGAAACACAGGGCATGGGTGGGGGGCTGGGAGAACACGAGGGAGACACGGGGCATGAGTGGGAGGTGGGGGGCAACAGGAGACACATGGGGCATGAGCGTGGGGTGGGGGGTACACGAGGAAGACATGGGGCATGAGCGGGGGGTGGGGGGAACATGAGAGAGACACAGGGCATGAGCGGGGGTTGGGGGGAACATGAGGGGGACACGGGGCATGAGCAGGGGGTGGGGTGGAACAGGGGAGACACAGGGCATGAGTAGGGGATGGGGGAACAGGGGAAACATGGGGCATGAGCAGGGGGTGGGGGGAACAGGGGAGACACGGAGCATGAGCAGGGGGTGGGGGGGAAAGGAGGGAGACACGGGGCATGTGCGGGGGTGGGGGAACACGAGGGACACAAGGGGCATGAGCGGGGGGTGGGGGGCAACAGGAGACACACGGGGCATGAGCGGGGGGTGGGGTGTTACACGAGGAAGACACGGGGCATGAGCGGGGAGTGGGGGGAACATGAGGGAGACACGGGGCATGAGCGGGGGGTGGGGGAACACGAGGGAGACACGGGGCATGAGTGGTGGGTGGGGGGATAACACGAGGGAGACACGGGGCATGAGCAGGGGGTAGGGTGGGACAGGGGAGACACAGGGAATGAGCAGGGGGTGGCGGGAACAGGGGAAACACGGGGCATGAGCAGGGGGTGGGGGGAACAGGGGAGACACGGAGCATGAGCGGCAGGTGGGGGGGAAAAGGAGGTAGACACGGGGCATGAGCGGGGGTGGGGAGGACCAGGGGAGACATGGGCATGAGCGGGGGGTGGGTGGTACAGGAGGGAGACATGGGGCATAAGCGGGGGTTGGGGAGAAACGGAAGGGAGACACGAGGCATGAGCGGGGGTGGGGGGAACAGGGGAGACATGGGGCATGAATGGGGGGTGGGGTGGGAACACGAGGGAGACACGGGGCATGAGCGGGGAGTGGGGGAACAAGAGAAAGACACGGACCATGAGCGGGGGGTGGGGGGAACAGTAGGGAGACATGGGGCATGAGCGGGGGGTGGGGGGATCAGTGGAGACACGGGGCATGAGCGGGGGGGTGGAGGGAACAGTGGAGACACGGGGCATGAGCGGGGGGTGGGGGGAACAGGGGAGACACAGGGCATGAGCGGGAGGTGGGGGGTATCACAAGGGAGACACGGGGCATGAGCAGGGGGTGGGGGGGACAGGGCAGATATTGGGCATGAGCAAGGGTGGGGGATACAGGAGGAAGACACGGGGCATCAGCAGGGGTGGGGGGTACAGGAGGAGACACGGGGCATGAGTGGGGGGTGGGGGAACAAGAGAGAGAAACGGGGCATGAGCGGGGGTGGGGGGAACAGGATGGAGACACGGGGCATGAGCGGGGGGTGGGGGGGTAACATGAGGGAAACACGGGGCATGAGCGGGGGTGGGGGTAAACACGAGGGAGACATGGGGCATGAGCAGGGGGTGGGGGGCAAAAAACGAGGGAGACATGGGGCATGAGCGGGGGGATGGGGGTAACTCGAGAGAAAAACACGGCGCATGAGCGGGGGGTGGGGGGAACACGAGGGAGACATGGGGCATGAGCGGGGTGTGTGGGGGCAACAGGAGACACACAGGGCATGAGCAGGGGGTGGGGGTACACGAGGAAGACACGGGACATGAGCAGGGGGTGGGGGGAACACGAGGGAGACACGGGGCATGAGCGCGGGTAGGGAGGAACGTGAGGGAGACACGGGGCATGAGCAGGGGGTGTGGGGGTAACACGAGGGAGACACGGGGCATGAGCTGGGGGTGGGGTGGAACAGGGGAGACATGGGGCATGGGCGGGGGGAATAGGGGCAACACAGGGCATGAGTGGGGGGTGGGGGGAACGTGAGGGAGACACGGGGCATGAGCAAGGGTGGGGGGAACAGGGCACACACGGGGCATGATCGGGGGTGGGGGAGAAAGGAGGGAGACACGGGACATGAGCAGGGGGTGGGGGGAACAGGGGAGACACGGGGCATAATCGGGGGTGGGGGGACAGGGGAGACACAGGGCATGAGCAGGGGGTGGGGGGAATGGGAGGGAGACACCGGCCATGAGCGGAGGGTGGGGGGAACAGGGGAGACTCAGGGTATGAGCGGGGGGTAGGGGGAACAAGAGAGAGACACGGGCCATGAGCGGGGGGTGGGGGGAACAGGAGGAACACACGGAGCTTACTGTGCAACGCTCTGATGAACCAATGAACAAAAATGGCGGGTGTCTGTCACAATACGACGCACTGCACGCTTCACGCCAGCCAATAGCAAAGCACGTCAGATGTCTGCGGAAAAAGAGAAGTTTTGGGACGCCCCCTATAACTTTGCCCCCCCTGGACCAAACCTCACCAAACTTAGCAAACTTAAATTCAGAGTGGGCCATATACTTTCTTTGCAAAGTTTGGTGAAGATTCGTCCAGGGGGAGCGAAGTTATAAGCAGCCCAAAAAGTGCTCTTCCTATGGAAACATCAACTTAATCATAACTACATGGCCACTACTGTGGCCATGTAATATATATATATATATATATATATATATATATATATATATATATATTTTTTTTTTTTTTAGTTTTCATGCTGAGCTCTCAGGGCCCCCAGTGAAGCACCTGCGGACCTCTGGGGGGTCACGCCCCACAGTTTGAATACCGCTGCCTTAGGCCGATGCAGCAACGGGTAAGATTAGCACAAGATGGCCGAGTCCTGTTGCCAGATTTTGCATGTGTACAAAAGAGGAAAACTAAGGTAAGGAGCATTGGAAATGTTTGTGCGATCGATCAACGTATGTATAAAAATACATGCCTGGACCCTCGGAACAATAATATTTTCTGAGCATTGCTCTTGTGAAACTTATCAAATAATCTCTAAGGAGGTGAGGGGTGATGAGGATGGGATGGTATATTTGTGACTTGATTGCAAATGAGTTTACAAAGTTTGTTGGGATTCTGTCATGAGGGGGGAAATTAGAGGGGGGGTCCCAAAATAATGTAATGGCTTATAAATGTGGTGACATTTGATGAATCTACACCTATTTTGGCAAACTGATAATCGATCTAGATATAAAGGTTTTTGCAAAGCTTGGTGGGATTTTGTCAAGAGGGGGCAAAATTAGAGGATGGGTGCCAAAATAATGTAAAGGCGTATAAATGTGGTGCCATTTGACAAATCTACACAAAGGTTTGCAAAAAGATTATAGATTTAGATATAAATATAATTTTTTTTTACAGTCTGAATGGATTTTCTCAAGTGGGGGCTAGGTTATTTGACGATTGTGTGTGCATTCATTTCACACTTTATAAAAAATAAAACATGGGTGGATTTGTAGCATACTTGCGTAAGGAGCATTGGCAAGGACCTACAAGCATGGTTTTGCCAATATGCGAGTATTTTATTATTTGCCAAGTGTCATAATGTAGCTATAAAAAAAGTGGTATACCTTTAGTGAATAAGGGGTAGCCGGTGGCAATGGGCAGTGGCCAGATTGTCTGGTTCATGGAATAAGGTCATGATCCAGACAATCTGGCTACTGGCTATGACCACAAGGGAGAAAACATAGGATTAAAGTCGCCATATCCACCTGGGACTGCCTTTGTGGTAAAGTTATTCGAAGTTAGGATAGATCTGAAAGTGAAGAAAAATGTGCTTGTGGTAATATGGTGATAGGGTTCTCTTCTGCAGGCTGTCATGGAAAGTGAAGAGGGCCCTGTATGGAACCCTCGTCTTCCTTTTCCATGGTGGCCATCTTGGAAAAGGATTTTCCTTCCTACACCGGAACGCCCCAGGCGCCCTGGTGTAGGAAGCAAAATCCTCTCTTTTAGCACCCCGGGTTCCTATTTGGGAACCTAGGTTGCTAATGGCTTTCATCCCCCATTTCAGCGTCGGTCCGTGGACATACGCGCTGTCCGCGGATTTCAAAATCACTACCACAGTGATGGCACGAGTTATGTTTGCTTACTTACCATAACTAGCGAATTTCAGGGGTTTTTCGGTTTTACTTTGAACCATAACGTCCCTTTAACAAAGTTTTTTTACTGAATATATATATATATATTCAGTGAAAAAAACTTTGTTAAAGGGACATTATGGTTAAGTTGCGCTACTAAAAACCTATGAAATTCAGTGAAAAAACTTTGTTAAAGGGACGTTATAGTTCCAAGTAAAACCGAAAAACCCTTGAAATTCGCCAGTTATGGTAAGCTAAGTAACCATAACTCGCGCCGCCACCGTGCACTGCTAAGACTAACACCCAGGACATCAAAGATGACATCACAAATGTCATTGATGACATCACATGTCTGGCTAACTATTTTTTCTTTTGCTGACATATCTAGGCCACATGGTTTTCTTCAGTAACAGTCAGTAACAGTCAGAAACTAAGAATTTTATTTTATTTGTAGACATATCCTTCTAGTAGGTTCTTACAGTAATTCCCTTAGAGTACAGTCACATCATATGAAACATATACATATGGGAAAACACAAGCTTGAAAGACAGCAATCCTTTTGTGCATAAAGATAATCACTAGATTTATGAGCACTTTCTGATAGTTCTATTGTTCTTTTTTATGGCTGTACTTTCCCTGTATATGGTCATATTTGTATACATTGTACTCACACTACTTTCCTTAGGGTCCAATCACATCAAGTGATATATATACATAGGGTAAATAGCAGCTTTGAAACAGAGCAATCATTTATTTGCTTGAAACTAATCAGTTAAGTTATGAATTGTTTCTGCTACTACTTGTGCTTTTTTGCTAACTTCACTTTCCCTGTATATACCCATATTGGTATGTGTTCTTGTGTCTTTGTGTTTTGTCTATAGTAATGCAATTATGTAATGCATGGGTTTTATTAGCTACTTATTACATATTTCACAGTACACAAAAATCTATTAAGAAAACAATTATCATTTCATTATTCAACATATTAACATTACGAATATCATACCTTCATCTTGTATGCTGCACACAATGTTATGTTTCTGTATGAGTAGCTTAGTATACTAGACAGAACCCCATAATAGGATGCTATTTATATCAATGCATCGTTCAATGCACTTATTAGGGTATATTTCTTGCAATGATTCTTGACACTTTTTTCGCAACATAATAAGAATCCCTTCTACACATATTTCATGAGAAGTACATACACATGTGATGTCATCAGTGATGTCATCAATGACATTTGTGATGTCATCTTTGATGTCCTGGGTGTTAGTCTTAGCAGTGCACGGTGGCGGCGCGAGTTATGGTTGCTTAGTTTACCATAACTGGCAAATTTCAAGGGTTTTTCCTTTTTACTTGGAACCATAACGTCCCTTTAACAAAGTTTTTTCACTGAATTTCATAGGTTTTTAGTAGCGCAACTTAACCATAACGTCCCTTTAATAAAGTTTTTTTCACTGAATTTCATAGGTTTTTAGTAGCGCAACTTAACCATAACGTCCCTTTAACAAAGTTTTTTCACTGAATTTCATAGTTTTTTAGTAGCACAACTTAACAATAATGACTTTGAATTTATATACATGTCATATGGAACTGACTAGATCTCTTCTTATGAACTTGATGTCCGCGAACTTATTTAATGTTCGCGGACATGTTCGGAGAACAGTACCACCACCTAAAAACTCTGGGGAGGTATGTGTAATAGTTATAGCATAACATAGGAACATTTAACAAATTCACAAAGCCGCACACATACAAAGTATATGTAGTAATACTTAAAAAATGTTACCCGTATATGTAACACACTAACCATTCATGTAAATACAATATGTTTTAAAAAGGAATATACCAAAAGAAGATAAAGTGGCTTCCACCATAATTACCTCACAGACGCTCCACAACCAACAGCAAGACCAGACATATACACTACTGATTACATATCTCACCAGACATAGTAAGTGCACTTCTTTTTACTCATATATTTATAAACTTTCTATATTAGAGAAAAAAAACATATTACTTTTTTGTTTTCTCACAGAAATGTGTAGTACTCTCGACTGGCTAGAGGAGCATTTCCCATGAGAGGAAATGTTAGAAAATAGTCCACCTAATGGTACACACTTTACTATATAAACCAATTAATAAATATTATTTTGTATACATTTAACATATACATTTTTTTTTATTACAGACCATACAAAAATTCCAAGCATCTCACAACAACATTCAGAGGATATCACTCTACAGCAGATTCATCAAAAAATGGACGACCTTATGCAAAATTGTATGGATTTGAAAAACTTTGTGGAAAATTATGTGAAACCCTCAACAGCACACCATTGTCCAACCTGCACTTGTCCCCCCTCACCCTATCCCACGCAGTTAACCCCAAACCCTGTCTATGGACCAAAGCGTTTCGATGAGATTTCCTTCCCTTCTTCACCTGATCCCAGTTATCTAGAAATCCCTAATTCTCCTGTTTTTGTTTCCGTTTCTGCCCCACCTTCCCAGTCATAATTGTATATATATATGAAATAAAGTTACTTTTCTTATATTGTGTTGTAATTACTTTCAGTTCCTTGTAATAAAACCAATTTAGGTGTCCACGGACACCGCGGTTGTTTGGAAATGTTCGTAAAGAAACAAAAATGTAACTGTCCTGAGGACACTACATCTATCCGTAATGTTCTCATGCAAGTTCAAAATGTTCTAAGAACACTCGTAGTGTCCTGAAATGTTCGTAAAGAAACAAAAATTAAAGTGTTCTAAAGAACACTATATCTGTCCGTAATGTTCGCTATCATCTTAAAACTGTCCTAAGAACACAATTAGTGTCCTGAAATGTTCGTAAATAAACGAAAATGATGTGTCCTGAACAACAGTACAACTGTTCGTAGTGTTCGCTACCCAATTGAAAGTGTTCTAAGAACACAATTGGTGTCCTGAAATGTTCGTACATAAACTAAATTACACGTGTCCTGAAGAACACTGTATCTGTCCTTACTGTTCGCTACGAAGTTTAAACTGTTCTAAGAACACACGCGGTGTCCAGAAATGTTCGTTTCACGTGTGACACACTTTTAATTACTTCAGAACACGAACAGTGTCCGTAGGACATCAATGCGCATGCGCTAACCAATCTCTGTGCACTTGGTGTCCTGCGGACAGGCGCTTCCTTCGCAGACTAGTTTGCAAACAGATCATATGACCGCGCCCATGCTCATCGTGTGTCCTGAAATGCGGACACTGTTCGTGTCCCCGAACAATTTAAAAGTACATTTTCAGTTAATCCATAATATTTTTCAATAAAATCTCACCATGCCACAAGTCCCACATAGCAATCTTGAGTTTCTATATACCTTTTGAAACTTTCCGATCCTTTTTTTGTGTTCGATCTGTCAGCGCACAGTGCGCGTGTCCGCGGACTGCGCATAAGCACCTCTATAAAAGACCACGCCCAAGAGCTTATTCCCATTGTGTTTCTGGCTATTCTTCAGAACACAGTGATTTTTGCTGCCACCTGCAGACTACACCATCATCGACATGGCATCCTTGGCTGCTGAACTGCCACTTGGTGCTGCACCTGCTTCAGCACCACCACCACCCCCTCCACCACCACCACCTCCCCAAGGGCCTGAAGAGGGGAACAGGACTGAGGATGCGGAGGAGGAGGAAGAGGATGATGGGAATGAGGTAGAGGAAATCCCTACTACCCGCACTAGGCGTGAGTCTTGGGTGTGGCGGTTATTTACCATTCATGGGAATGGTCCTAAGGCTCGTGCAAACCATGTTACCTGCAATGAGTGCAAAATGATACTCAGTCGCGGGAAGCACGGTAACTACAGCTTTGGGACCACTACTATGAAGCGACACCTGAGGTCATTTCACTCTGGGGCTATTTGCAGGGTTGTACCTTGCGAAGAACGTAGCAGGTTGATTTCCTCTACTTCATCCTCTGTTTCTGATCCTGTCACCACAAGGACCACCTCTGTGGGACAGCGTCTTTCTCAAGCTGCCTCACAGGCCATACAGAATGCTGATGACCCTTACCTTTCGAGGGTCACAGTTGTATGTATGGACTGTGACACAGTACTCTGCAGGGGGGAGCGACTTCGGAGTGCTTTTGAGACTATCGTCTCAGAGCACGAGAAGACCTGCTCACTACCCAAATAAAACCCACTCTACATCTTCCTCTCTCAGCTCGCCCTTTCTTATCCCTGTGGTTGGTGTCTCCCCCTTTACCCTCCTTTACCCTCCTCTCCTAGTGTGTCGTGTCTGAAAAACCAAAAAAAAAATACAAAATTACAAAAATCCAAAAAAAATAAGGCTCTTTTCAGAGCCGCCTTTCCCAGTTAAGAAATATAAGTGAAAATAAATGAAGCAGGGCTCTTTGTATTTTTTAGAAGTCCGCGGACAGTTCGCGAACATTAAAAGAATTGGGTTACTACTCCATCACAAACATTGTAATTTTCTCTGGAAAGAAGTGGTGGCTCTGAAAAGAGCCTTTGGGTGTGTTTGTAAGTCAAAAATTGTAAATACTTAACGTCTACTTCAAAATCGTTGTTGTAATTCCAAAAAAGGTTGCAATGCATTTTGTACATTTCTCAGAAAAATCTGATTGCCAGCATAAGTAAGATGGACTCCATCTCTGTGAAAAATGTATGTACTACAAAACATAATATTTTCATTGTGAAAAGAAGACATGCCAAAATCTCTTAGAAAGCCACAAAGAGCCTTATTAACATTGCGCCTTGCTTTTTCCATTTGTGGACCAAATGAAGAAGAACGAAGCCACATTTGTCCCTGCGCAATCCGTGAAAATATCACTTGAGAATTAGGAAACATGTCCATAACCTTCCTCAGTCCTTCTTTCATAGCAAATTGCAAAAGAAATTCCAGTCACATGTCCTAAACTGTTCCCTCCACAATGAATTACAATTATGTCTGGATGTTGCTCTGTCTCCAAAGTAGCACAGAGAGGTAGCAAGTCCAACCACTTCATTCCACGTACTCCATGCCAGTGTACTTCCACATGTGGGAATCCAAGATCTACAGCTACTCCACAGCTTTCTGCATGCACCTTCAACCAATGTATCCACCAATCTCCTAAAATCCAAACAGTCTGTTTTCTGAAACACACAGCCATAGCTATCTTTTGTTCTCTCAGCAAAAAGAGTATCTGAGAAAATCTCTCCTGGCACAACACACCCACCAAACTTTCCTGACCAATCCCTTTCAGTGCTTATTCTCATTTGCATGACTTCTGAACCCAAAAATCCCCGGATGTAACTCACGATGTCCAAGAACTACCGCCATGTCCGCGGACATATCGTAACATGAACAGCCCTTCTACCATTTCCACTACACTCTCTCTGCCATTCCCTCATTGGATGTACCTCAAAAATCACATGACCATGCACCAATCACATTCAAGACCTCTACATCTAACTGCATCATCATAGATCAGCACTACAAATGTACTCTGAATCTCTCTGAGTACAAGTGTCATATCATTGGCAAGCAGCATCTACCACAAATACTGTACAAGTCTTCAAGATTTCTACTTGCAGCTCCATGCATATCCATATGCATGAACACAAACTTCAGGTATGCATATTTTCTGTATAGTAAATTACATAGCTCTCAACCATTTTTGTTTTACAGGCGGGTGAAATCACCCGATTTTGTTTTTGGCGCGTGAGACGCCCATTGGAATGAATGGGCGTGCAGGAGGCTTGGCGGGTGAGTCTGCCCTTTACAAGGCGTGTGACACCCGCCAAAAGCGTGTGAGTTGAGAGCTATGGTAGATGAACACATTTTCAAACAGACTTTTACCTTGTAAAATCTGTAAAATGAATTTACTGTACTTTTTTCAATTTCCTAAAATCAACTATCACTTATACACCTTTATACTTTTTACTTTCTTTATACACACACACTCAAATCATGTTAAACTAACATTTTTTAAATGAAATATATAGACTACATATATTCAAACAAAATTGCATGCAAACACAATCTATGTTTAAACCTTTATAAAAATACTTATACAATTTCATATTTTTTGTTTTTATTTATTTATTTACTTAATTACTTTAAATTAGACATGACATTGAGGCGCTATTACCTAGAACAGTTTACTTACAGAAATAGTGGTATTCACTAATATATTATAAATTTCACAAGACATAGTAATGATATTTTATTTTTGCTACAGTTAGTCATTCAATACAATTTGTTCATTAAGAACATATCATATGTACTGAACTGATGCAATGTATCTTATGTAAATAAATTAGTTTAATGGTTTTACAGAAGGCACTGAGGATTTCAATTAAAAAAATCAATATCTAAATTAAAAACAGTGCTATATACAAACACAGTTACTAATTTGAAGCTTTTACAGTTGCAGTGAAGACCGGTTTCCTGAAAAGAAGCAGCCGAATTCGAAGAAGAAAGAAAACTAAGAAGTTACCTGTTAATTTAAAAAAAAAAGTAAGTAAAATATCACCATAATATGTATACTATGTATATTATTAATCAAATATACTATAACATTAATACAAGCTATTTTGGTTTCTTAAAATGGAGATTTTGTACCATTTTGTCTAAAAATGTCCATGTCTTAAACAGCGATTTACAACCAGAATGGCCCACAAATTTCTATTTTTGGACACACAAATTAGCCAACTGAACCACTACAATTTTCATATTATAGAACAAACAACTGTTTTAATTGTATACATTAGATTTACTATTTGTACTTTTCCACACCACTAGCTTACTTTTTTTTTCATCTCTACCCCAGTTTAGTAACACATAAATTCAAGAATACCTATCCCTACTAGTTTTAGTTCCCAATGCACAATCACACACCATTACATACATCTTTATCATCTTACTCAAACACTCATGCACACAGCACACATACATTCCAGAACACCCCAACCCATATCTTCTTTATTTTTTTCAACAGACCCTAAAGAATGCCTACCAAAAGACAACTCCGTAGAAAGCAACGCAAAATTAGAGCAAATGAAAATAAAGGTGTCCAACATAAGCATCCATCTCTAGCAGAATTTGTAAAAAAAAGTTAAAACAAAACAGCTAATACAATCATTTAGTGAAACACAAGAAGTTTCAAGTACAACAACTTCGATTCCTCTATCAAAATGTAAAACAAACCAAAAAACAATTAACAGAAAATCAGCTATCAGTACATATAAAACTACTTCTTCAAATTTTAATATAGTGCAAAGTAAGCATACCAAGAAAAGTATTTTAGCCAAAATATACTGTCACAAAGTCCTTCGAAATCTTATAAAAACAGGAGAGAAATCAGGTTCAAAGCTTAAAACCTATCGTAGGAAATTAATCTTAGAAGCATTGATGGACAGTGCAATTCTTCTCAAAAGAAATTTATTTATTTTACTGTTAAACAAAATGAAACCACTAACAAAACGAATAACTAAATTACAAAAAAGACTTCTCAATAAGCGAAATGTCAACAGAAAGAACTTCTTAAGTATCTGCGGAGGTGAATGGAATCACACTACGAGCACAGAACCATATTTTAATGAAGAAGCATACAAACAAAAGCAAACAAATACAATTGCCATAAATAGCAGTGGTCGAGGTTATGAAAAAGTGAATAATACCATAATGGAACAAGAAGTACTCCTTACAAAAATATGCCCTGAAAACTTAGAATTACCCCTCCATTCAACTGAATCAGAACGTCTAGTGTACAAATGGCCATGCACGTCAATGTGTAACATTCCCAAACAATGTTTCAAATCCTTACACCAATTCCTCAACAAATATGTAAAAAGCAAAGACAAAATCAAAATTAAATTACTGCAAAATATAGATACCTGTCCAGTGCGCAAGTACACAGGACTACAAGGACATTCATTGGCCTGCATTACAGGACCTACTTGTAAAACCACTTTCCATGATATCAAAAGGATATCAACACATCATTCAACTATAAGAAATCTAGTCTATAAACTGTACTATGCTAAAAGTCATGCTTTAGCACTAGCAAAGTTAAATAACATCCTTCTACATGGTACAGCAAAAGACCTACTTGAAGAAATTCACTATATCCAGAAAAAATATTTTGGAAGTGAAAGCCATTTACAGAATGAAATAGCTTTAAACCAATTAAGCAACAATTCTACACATGGCAACCTTTTGCTAAACACATACAAAAAACAAATACTAAAATGTAAAAGTACATCAGCTGAAGTACCAAACCATGTATGTGTATGTTGCCTAGAATTTTTTATTAAAGTAACACAAAAACTGTGGACCTATCATACAAAATAGAAGACAATGAAGATTCTAAATGGTTTGAATTAGCTCTCTACCTTCTAGCAGAAAACAAATATGAAATAACTGAGCCCTTAATACTTTGCAGTTATTGCACTACAAATCTTGACAACAACCAAACTCCTTCACGTTCTATCACAAATAATTTGGAATTATACCCAGTACCAAAACCTCTACAACAACTTAATTTATATGAGAGCATCATAATTCAAACAGTACACCCATTTCAAGCAATAATACGCCTTCAACCAAAAACAGCAAAATTACCTCCCTCTGAATTGGTAAAAGGCATTTGTGGAAAAATAGTTTATTTACCATTAAATCTAAAAGAAAATGTCCATACTCTAGGAGTGCAACGTCCAATGCAGCAATCTTTAATTATATTAGTAAATGGAGTACCTACAAAAGACAAAAAAATATGGCAACAGCTGGTAGATTTATATAAAGTTAGACAAGCCTTCCAATATCTTAAAGAGAATAATGAATATTACAAAGAAATTAATATTGAAGAAAACTTGAAAGATACAACTGAAATAATTCAAGAAACACAAGAAGCTGGTCAATTTGAGCTACTAGATCCTGCTACAATATCAAATACTTTAGACCATTATACAATTCATCCTTTGCACTGTAATGACACCGTACAAGATGTACTAGAAACTTACCAAATGCGTCAAACAAAAGGATCGCCAATAAGTATATGGGGAAAAAGTATAGAAGCACATGCTTTTCCTTTACTCTTTCCTACTGGCAAAGGAGGAAGGTATGATGATAGACCTATTCAAATATCAGCTTCAGAATACCGCTCATTACGGATGTATTCTGAAGATCCCAGATTTAGACAAAATGTGGAATACATATTCCACCTACTCTTTGAAAGTGAACTAGCAACTTTATGTTACGGAGTTGCACACATATTAAAATCAGGATAACACTTTCAAAATATGACAGCTACACAATTATTAGAGAAAGTGCAACAAAAGGATGAG